>NW_020838752.1:0-9742 GCF_003676395.1 Aethalodelphis obliquidens
TTATGGAGTTAAACATAAACTTACCATATGATCCAGAAATTCCACATGTGGCATATTCAAGAGAAAAGAAAATATGTTTACACATAATGACTTGTACCCAAATGTACATGGTGCCTTCATTCATAAAAGTTATTACCTGGAAACAGCTTAAATGTCCATTAGTAGATGAATGGAGAAGAAAATTTGTGTATATCTATGCAATGGATTAACATTTAGTAATAAAAAGGAATAAAGTTAATACCATATGCTAACACATATGTATGGAATCTAAAAAAACGAAAAAAATATGGTCATGAAGACCCTAGGGGCAGGGCAGGATTAAAGACACAGACCTACAAGAGAATGGACTTGAGGACACGGGGAGGGAGAAGGGTAAGCTGGGATGAAGTGAGAGAATGGCATGGACATATATACACTACCAAACATAAAATAGATAGCTAGTGGGAAGCAGCTGCATAGCACAGGGAGTTCAGCTCGGTGCTTTGTGACCACCTATAGGGGTGGGATAGGGAGGGTGGGAGGGAGGGAAATGCAAGAGGGAAGAGATATGGGGATATATGTATATGTATAGCTGATTCACTTTGTTTAAAACAGAAACTAACACACCATTGTAACACAATTATACTCCAATAAAGATGTTTAAAAAAAGAAAGGAAACAAAATTAAGGGATAATGGGAAATATCTAGTTGTTAAAATGAATGGAAAACAATGAGAGCAGAAGGAGAACAATGCAAACACTGAATAATGCTAATCTAGCCATAGATATTCTTACATTCTATTTCCAAAGGGACTGCAAAATCTAGATATTCTAACATTCTATTTCCAAAGGGGCTACAAAATCCATCAAGGAAGTTTCACTTCAAACAATAGAGGACCAAGAAACACTCTTATGCCAAGAACAATCAGAAAAGTTAAGGGAAAAAAAAGTGTTTGAAAGGAGTAGGACAATGTAGGATCAAGATCTAGAAGAATAGAAAAGTCAAATGAGTTAATCTTGGAATTTGGGGTTCTTTTGTTCTGAGTAATTGGCAATTATAAAAAGAAATAAAAGTGAGGACTGAGAAACTAAAATGTTAAAGTAACTTTCAATAATCTCAGGAAAGAGAAACTAAATTGTAGTTAAGGAGGGACCCTGAAAAATACGTCAAGTTTTCAGTCAGATTCAAACACGCTGTCTTTCAGGACAAAGGGTAAACCAAAATAAACAATCTTGACAAGAATGAGCAGATCTTTGTATAATATTAAGTCTTGAAAGATAGAGACAATCTTCCCTATAATAACTGTCTGCCAGAAGCAACATTTATTTCTCAGCCGAGGATAAACTCATATAGTATTTTACTTACAATTTTTTAAAGAAAATTCCAGCAGTTAATAAAAATAACTAGACTTAACAGAAGAAAATAAATAACCAAATGCAAAAGAAACAATATAGTATAAGCAGACCAAAAGTGTCAAACATTCTCTGAAAGTTAAATGCATACCTACCATAAGACTCAACCTTTCCACTCCTAAAAATTAGTTTGCATTCTCTAGTGTTTCATATAAATGGAACCATATAGTATATTTTCTTCTTCATCTGACTGCCTTTACTCAGCATAATTATTTTGAGACTCATTCTTGTTACTGAGTGTAGTTAATTCTTTTTATTGATGAGTTTAACATTCCACATTTGTTTATACATTTATGCATGTATTAATGTACTGCAATTGTTTATACATTAAATTGCTGATAGACATTTAGTTGTTTCTAGATTTTGGCTATTACAAATAAAGCTCTATGAATATTCATGGGCATATCTCTGTAGGGCATAAACTTTCATTCTCCTGGATAAATAGTTATAACACATAATAAAGCAAGAAAATAAAATTAAAGCATACATATCAGAAAGAAAGAAATCAAACAGTCCTTACTTGCAATGGAATGATGGAATGATGCAATGGAATCCCAAGGAATCCTTAAAAAACTCCTAGAAAAAATAATTATGTTCAACAAGTTTGTGTATACTAAATCATCATACAAAAATCTATTGTGTTTCTACATACTAGCACTGAACACTAGGAACCAAAATTAAAAATAAAGTATATTTATAACCATTCAAAAACATTTAAGAAACCTAATAAGACATGTATGCTGAAAATTACAAAATGCCTTATTATGGTGGCTAGGCCTCCCAGTACAATGTTGACTAGAAGTGATAAGAAGACATATCCTGACCTTCCTGACCTTAGGATTATAGCGTTTAGTTTTTCACCATTAAGTATGATAATAGCGGTAGATTTTGTGTAGAGGAAGTTCTCCTCTGTTTCTAGTTTCTGACAGTTTTTATCATGAATGGGTGTTGAATTTTGCCAAATGATTTTTTCTGCATCAATTGAAAATACCATGGGATTTTTTTTTGTCTTTATCCTGTTAATAAGATACTTTGCATTGATTGATTTTTGACCTCTGATCCAACCTTGCATCTCTGAAATGAGCCCCACTTTATCATGGTGCATAATTCTTTTAATATATTGTTTTTAATTCTTTTAATATATTGTAATATTTTTAATGATGATATTTGATAATAGGTGATAACATTTGCTTCCATTTTGTTGAGGATTTGGTGTCTATATTTATAATTGATATTGTTCTGTTGCAGTGGCTTTTGTTTTTTGTTCTGTCATTGTCTGGTTTTGCTATCAATGTATTACTGTCCTCATAAAATGCTTTGAGTAGTATGAGAAGTGTTCTCTCTTCTGCTAATTTCTGGAAAGAATTCTCTGGAATTGTAATTCTTCTTTAAACATTTGGTATAATTCTCTGAAACCATCAAGGTCTGGAGATCTCTTTCAGGAGTTTTTGTTTTAATGGACTAATTTTTTAGTAGTTACAAGGATATTTAAGTTATCTATTTCATATTGACTGAGCCAGTTTTTTCCTTTAGAGGAACTGATCTATTTCATTAATATTGTCTAATTTTTAAAAAGTTATGATCAATGCCTCCACTAAAACTAGACCCAGCCAGGGACTCCACAATAGTGAATTTTACAATTCTGAATCATAAATTGAGATTTTTTTTGTTTCCTACTCAAAATTTTGCCAAATTAAAATTTTATTTTAATTTTATCTTTTAGTCCATTTATATTTATTATCCTTTTATATATAATTTTATATTTATTTCTATAACTATCTGGCCTTATTCATGTCAGTTTATTTTATTGCTATTTTGTAGTATTTTCTTAATCCTTTTTTATTTTTTATAAACCATTTTTTTTTATTTTTTCCAATATTTTGGAATGTCTCTTTGCTATTCTTTTTTTTTTTTTTTTTTTTTTCCGGCCTTTTACTTTTTGTGGCCTCTCCTGTTGTAGAGCATAGGCTCTGGTCGCGCAGGCTCAGCGGCCATGGCTCACAGGCCCAGCCACTCCACAACATGTGGGATCTTCCCGGACTGGGGCACGAACCCGTGTCCCCTGCATCAGTCAGACGGACTCTCAACCACTGTGCCACCAGGAAAGCCCACCTATTTGCTATTCTTAAAAGCCTCCTTTAGTCTACATTTTTCTCATTGTCAATCAAAAATAAAATGCATATTTTTTTAGTCTATTTAAAGCAAGAAATTTCATGTGCATTTTTGCCCCTCTCCATTCATACTGTTTTATTTTTAAACTAAGTTTTAAAATTCAGATTGTTACTCTGAAAGTAAATATTTTACTAAATAAATTTTCTTTTTGAGTAATCAATAAAATTTTCTAATTTATCTGAATTGTGTTGTTCATAGTATTTTCTTATTATCTTTTTGTTGTCTTCAGGGTCTATGGTGATATTCTATATTTCATTTTTGATATTCATTATTCAATAAATAGTATTGCATTAATTGATATTTATCTATCCACACTTCATACCATACAAAGAAATTAAATTCATGTAAATTATGAATATAAATGTGAACCAAGAGACAATGAAGTTTCCAGAAGAAAACATAAGAAAAAATATTCATGATATTGGAATAAGTAAAACTGCCTTCAGTGTGACATATAAATCATTAACTATAAATGGAAATACTCATATTTTAAACTACTTTAAAATTGGAAAATCTCCTATATCAAAAGGTATCATTAAGAGACAAAAGACAAATGACAGAGTGAAGGAAGTTATCTGGAAAATGTGTGAAAATTGACATATGTCTAGAATCTCTAGAAATCAATTAGCAAATGAAAAATAGCTAAACAAAAAACTCAAAACACTCAATCACTATTCATGAGGGAATTGTAAATAAAAATTACAATAAGATATTAGTACATATTCCCCAGAAACACAGAAATGACAATGACTGACAATATCAATCTCTAAAAGGTTGTAAAGCAACGAGAACTCTCATATACTATTGGTGAAAGCATAAATTTGGAAAACTAATTTGGAGACCTCATAGTTTTATAAATTTAAACATCAAACATAACTCAATAATCCAATAATTACCTGTTTAGGTATATACTTAAGGAAAATATGTATCCAAGTATACTTATCATAGTGGCCAAAACTGGAAAAAAACTAAATGACTATCAACAGATGAATGTTTATGCAACTTGAGGTATATTCATAAAATAATATATAGGAATGAAAATGAATTCACAACTGCTACATGAAAAACATGGCTGAATCTCACAAACATAATACTGAGGAAAATAAGCCAGAAATTAAAACATGCAATATTTCAGGTACATGAAGACTATGAATAAACAAATCTACTCTACAGTGATACTACCCAAAAGTGGCTAATTTAGGGTAGAACAAAATAATTTTGATTCTGGTTTTGATTTTTAGGTGAGCTTCTGAAATGTTGATAACTTCCTATTTCTTCTCTTGGATAGACAACACACAACTATACTCCATTTGCAATAATTCATGGAGCTGCATATTTAAGATTTATTTTAAAATTTTTCAGCATGTATGCTATACATCAATTAATATATTTATTTTTAAAAGGCTGAGACATAGTGTAGGCATAGATAAAGAAGCTATGGAACTCACACCTTTGTAGAACTTCTAATATGTTAGAAAAGATATGGAAAATAGCAAAAATGGTATGATCCATTTTCTGATCTACTTTATTCAACAAAGATGAATCAAATACTTTGGAATGAAGTATTTTTTGATAATACAAAACAGGATAAATCAAGTCACTCTTCTCCAGAAACTTAGTTTATTTAAATAACTACTATATGAAAGAATTTTTAGGTGAGGGGGAAGTAAAATGTTAGCTTTCAGGGAAAACAAATGTCATGATAGTTGAATTGACCAGGAACATAGGTATATAATAGAAGGGGTGTGTAGATAAGAAGCCATGAGCAAAAATGTGTCAGGGGAGGAATTAAGATGATTTCAGGTCAGAGATGAATATAATGCCATATCAAAGATTTTGGACTGGGGTTCCCTGATGGCTCAGTGGTTAAGAATCTGCCTGCCAATACAGAGGGCACGGGTTCGAGTCCTGGTCTGGGAAGATACCACATGCTGTGGAGCAACTAAGCCCATGTGTCACAACTACTGAGCCTGTGCTCCAGAGCCTGCAGGCCACAATTACTGAGCCCACACACCACAACTACTGAAGCCCACGTGCCTAGAGTCTGTGCTCAGCAACAAGAAGCCACCACACAGCAATGAAGAGTAGCCCCTGCTCGACGCAACTAGAGAAAGCCCGTGCACAGCAAAGAAGACCCAATGCCACCAAAAATAAATAAATAAATAAAATAAAATTACTTCAAAAATTTATACAAACAAATATTTTGGACTGAAATCATGCAAATAAATGTGTAAATTAATTCATCACAGGCACATACACAAAAATTAAAGGGGTTCGTCTTAAGTATAACATCTGGAGTTTTACAGGCTTAATACAATTGGGCTTCAGTGGGGAGCTGATCTGGTATAGGATTGATTAAAAGAGGAGATTTTTGACAGAGAAGATCAGGGAGGACATGAAGGAAATGAGAGTTACAATTCACCAATGAGGATGTGGAATTACAAAACCAAAAATACTTACAGAGCTTGCAAATAGCAAAAATAAATACATATCTAATTAAAGCAGAGACACAAGGTAAAAATATACATGACATTAATCAATCAAGAACTAGTAATTGAATGACAGCTGCATATTTAGCAGTTGGCAAGGTGTGCTCTGGGATATAAATGTGTCCTCAACAATTTTATTGAAGAATTATTGATGCTTATGATGTGCAAGTGAGAACTGCTTCAAAGAGTTTAAATCAAGACCAGAAAAGAGGGGCATAAATAATACAGAGACAGGAACATTTTATTTATTTTTTTTTTTCTTTCTTTTTTATTTATTTATTTTTTTAACATCTTTATTGGAGTATAATTGCTTTACAACGGTGTGTTAGTTTCTGCTTTATAACAAAGTGAATCAGCTATACATACACATATATCCCCATATCTCTTTCCACTTGCATCTCCCTCCTTCCCACCTCTCTAGGTGGTCACAAACCACCAAGCTGATCTCCCTGTGCTATGCAGCTGCTTCCCACTAACAATAGGTTTTACATTTGGTAGAGTGTATATGTCCATGCCACTCTCTCACTTTGTCCCAGCTTACCCTTCTCCCTCCCCGTGTCCTCAAGTCCATTCTCTAGTAGGTCTGTGTCTTTATTCCCATCCTGCCCCTAGGTTCTTCATCACCATTTTAAGGCAGTATCAGCTAGGTCCAATTGAGAAACAGGAATAAACGGTGCTGGGGGAATTTAGAGAATGGTGCTGAGAGAATATACTTGAAAGGGCTGGAATTGTCAGTAGAGATCTCAGGAACAAGAAGATGTTACTTTATCTAAAACTAGCATGGAATTTACATAAGAAAAGACCTTTAGGTAGAGGAATAAGAAAGGGCAATGATGGGCAAAAGTAATGAAAAAAACTGATGAGAGGAATGGGGAGTGCAAGTTAAGGGTTTATAGGAAAGAAGAATCACTCCAGTCACCTAACCACCCCTTTAACTTTTTTTTTTTCCCAACACAAATGTACTTGAAAACACTGAATCCAGTAGTTCAGAAGAACATGGATTACCACCCCTTTTACTTTAATCTCCTATAGCACTGAACTTCACGGCCACTCATATTGACTCTTCCACTTACTCTGCCTGAAATAGTTCCTAACTGCTCAGTCTGTGCGTGTAGATCATTTCCCAAGCAAAGATAACAATTTCAGAGTAGGCATATAGAGTCCCCATATTCCCAAGGCAATATGTTTTGGTTATAAAGAGTTTAAGCCTTGCGTTGGATAATCTGCATTAAAATCTTGAATCTATTTCTTGTTCAGCAAGTTGCTTATGTTCTCAGCTTTGGTAATTTCCATTTATCAAGTGTAAAACTGAAGATAAATGATTTTGTCATTCTCCTAAATGTTGATAGTAATAACATGAATGCTACCTATTTCCCATATTGTTTGAGGGCTAAATGAAATGACTGGTGTAAAATTTCAATGATTACTAAGTTCTATCTTAGTGCCCTGAATAAACATCACTGCCATATTTCAAATTTTATTCCCTTAGTACCAAGTAGAATAGTATTTTTAGGTTGTATTATCTCCAAAAAGAGCAAAACTGATTAGAAAAATCATACCTGCTCAGCTATAGAGGAAATGTTCTATTAATTATGGTGTGATCATTCAAAGTAGTAATATAATTTTTACATTATAATTATATTACTATTATTCTATAATTATGCAGCCATTAAAAATCACATATCCACTGGCTATATAACCACATGTGCAAAAACTCAAAATGTGGAGCCAAGAAAAAAGGTGGAATGCAAGGCTCTTTAACCTATGATGTCAATGTTTTTATAATCTAGAAAGTTAAATAGCGTTAACAATAATTATAACCAAGTGATGACTTTGTGAATAATTTTTTTCTTAAATATTATTTCTATTTTCCAAATCATCTACTTTATTCAATGGATTTGCATTACCTTTAACATAAAAAATATGCAATAAGTATTATGATTTTAAATGAATACAACTTGCCCATGCAGCTTGAGAAAAGTCCTAGAAATCCAATTCCTTGCTGTTTCCTCAGTTTTCTTTGGTGAATCTACACATCAATTTCACTCTTTGTTCACATGCAATTAGTGTTAGCACATACTTTAAAATGCATCTGCAGATGTTATTGGGCAAAAAGACAAAATGCATTTATTTAAGCAAACAACACAATATACTTGAGAAGTATACAAAGTATCAAAAAATCTATCATTCATGGCATTGTAACAGAATATTATTAACAGCTGTATAAACTTGCATCTCTGATCTACCCTTTCAACTAATTAATTAGAATTCTTGCTGAAATATGTTCATATTGAGGACCACATGTTCACTACTAATATTCTCACACAGCTGGTCACAAAGAGTTTCTCACCTATCTCTCCATGTTAGGGAGCAAGAGAAAGAATGTTTCATTCTACAGAGCTTCCAGGTGTGTGTAAAGAAAAGCTAAAATTAGCCACTCAAATGTAAGACTGTTAGGGAAATTTAGAAAGTAGCAATCTATACTTTCTAAATTAGTATAGATTGACTTGAAGATGCATTGATTAAAGACAGGGATTTTTAAGTTGTACTTGTTCAAAAATATCTGCATTGTATCTGAACGCTGTATATGCAAATGAAAGATATGGATTAGCTGTGATAGGTAAAAAGAAAGAGAAATTATTTGTGGTTCTTTCTTCTTTATATCCATCCACCGGTGTTTAGTGAGTAACTACCATGTAACAAGAAAAGTGTAAGAACTATTAATTCTAACAGAATGCTTTTGAACTAAGCATTCATATTTCTCATTAATCTATTAGTTATTCTCATTCATATAATAAAGTATTTGTTCCAATATTTGCTTATGTTCTGTGTTTCAAAAAGAATCTATAGTATATTATTTATGACTATTTTCCTAAAATTCCAAGAGAGAGATTTTCCTCATATCTGTAGTTCTTAGTGATGTTTATGAGTGACATATTGCCAAAAGAAAGATGCCCTAATTAAATAACTTTTGTAAATTCTGGATACTGGGATAAAATTTGGTTATCTGGGTTTGCTGTCATATATATATATATATATATATATATATATATATTTTTATATAATTTTATATATAAATAAATGAGAAAATCTATGTGTATATATATATATATATATATATAAGGTATGTTTGACCACTTGGCTACAAATTCCTCACTTTATTTTATAATTTAATCAAGATTATTGAGAAAATGCATCCATTTGAGTTTTGATAAACATACACAACTGTACACCACCATAATCAAGTCATAGAACATTTTTGTGTCACAGAAAAATTCTGTCATTAACCTCTGAGGTCAAATGCCACCAGACATTCACCCACATCTTGGGCAACTACTGTTTTGTTTTCTTGACCATATAAATAAGTTTTACCTTTTCTGGGATTAAATAGAAACAGAACCATACAGTGTTTATTCTTGTGCTTACCTTAGCATGTTTTTGAGATTCATCCATACTTAACTTTATTCCTTTTTATTACTAAATGTTAATCCATTGCATAGATATACACAAATTTTCTTCTCCATTCATCTACTAATGGATATTTAAGCTGTTTCCAGGTAATAACTTTTATGAAAGAAGGCACCATGTACATTTGGGTACAAGTCATGTGTAAACATATTTTCTTTTCTCTTGAATATGCCAGATGTGGAATTTCTGGATCATATGGTAAGTTTATGTTTAACTCCATAA
>NW_020838753.1:0-9732 GCF_003676395.1 Aethalodelphis obliquidens
TCACACCTTGCCGGAATAGCAGCGCCCAACAAAAAGAAGAAAGTCTCCTCTCCTTTCCTGGCAAGGACTCAGCCAATGAAAAGCCATGGACTCTTTGTTTACTACAGCCCTCCCAGCCTCCTTTTCCCTCTGTAATGCAGTCCCCTTCCCTTGCTGTGTATGGGATTGCTGACCCTGGATTGCCAGTCTCTGCTGATTCCAAATAAACTCATCTTTGCTGGAGAAATACCTGGCGGTCTGTTTGTTTTGGGACAACAATAAATACTTCCAAAGTCCTTTATACATGTTAGAGAACTAAGGCAGCACAATTACACAATTCAGTGTCATGAGACGAAAGAAAAGAATCACTTAGGAGAAGTACAACTATCTCGGGTAGTGAGACCTACCCACAGGTGCCACAGGGAGAGGCTGTGTAACGTAGAGTGTGGTGTTCTCAACAAGCTTCCAGAAGGCACAATGAGTCTCCAAGGGCTGTTTTGCAATTGAAACTGAAAATGGCCACAGGCCAGATGAAATTCCACTGAGGGGACACTGCAAAGCAGGGAGACTAGCAGCTCTTGAAGGTCTAAACTTAAACCAGGGAGAGACTGCAGGGCACCTAGAACATGAACTGGAGGCCTCAGCCGCTTTCCCTCCACAGGACTCCTGACCTACGCACAGCCACGTGGCCCCGAAGCTCAGGGGCTGTCTTATTTATTCCTGACTTTTTCCCCTCTCAGTTTAGTGAATGTGAAGCTACGGTGTAGTGTAAATTAGAGGGGCTGCCTTAGCAACCGTTTGCAGAGTAAAGGTCTCCTGAAAGAATCCTTCTCTCATGCCACACAAGAGTTATTCTCTTTGTTTCCACTCTCCTCCAAACATTTGTCCCAGTGTTGAAACGTATGATGCCTAACATCTTAATCTTAAAATGACCTTTAATTAAGGTTAGCCACAAATAATTAAGAGGTTTGCTTTTCTTATTTGCTCCACTAGAGGAAAATTTAAAGTTGAGGACTCGGTATATACACTTGAGATGGCATTAACAAGTATGTATTAAATGTGAAACATAAAGAAAGCCCTGTCAGGGGCTTGTGGTTAATTTCTAATACGTTTCTATGGCCACATAATTTATATAAACAGCTGGGAGAATAGGCAACTAGAACAAAATTTTATTTTTGTTTTATTTGATATTGTTTAGCTTTTAAATTTTGTTTCTCAAGAAAGCTTAAACATTATACAAAGTACTAATTAAGCCCCCAATCTCACAATTAGGAGCAGAAAGGATCCACAGAATTCTCCCTCCATAGAGATTACCCTGGAAAAAGAGGAATTGGGTAGTCTAATGTTTGAGGCAGAAGCCAGTAAACTTTTTTCTGTAAAAGTTTTAAAGAAACTTGAAATAGTAAATACAGTAGGCTTTGTAGGCCCTGGGGTCTTTGTCAAAGTACTCAACTCTGCCACGGTAACAAGAAAGCAGCCACGGGCGTGTCAACAAATGGGCATGGCTGCATTCCAAACATTTTTTTTTATTTATAAAAATAGGTGGCTTCCAAATTTGGTCCCTCTGGCCAAAGCTTACACCCTCTGGTTTTGGAATCCTTTGATCTTTCTGCTGCCTAGGGGAAAGGTTACCACAAACACCCAGGGGTAAGTTATCCAAAAAAGCCAAGTGACCCAAATTAGGAAACTCCTTCGCTAATCCCCCAGTGCCTAGTTAAAAACTCAGCCCCGCCTTTGAAATAACAGAGCTAGGCTGCTGGGATCTGTTCTCAATAGATTATTGAGCACTGTTTCTCTAATGACGGAATGAAGCCACGATAATACAGTAAGGCAAGCCACTGCATTTTCCCTGTCCATCAGCCCAGAAACCTCAGCTGCTGTGGATACCAATCCCCCACCAATCACCAGCTACCCCACCCCCTTGATTCTAGTGGCAGAGAGTTTGGGCATGCATCCCCTCCTCTCTGTGCCCACTATTGGCATCCTGACACCTTCTTCTGCCTGAGATGCACTGCAGACTTCAATTTATTGGGTTTTCTTCCTATCTATAGAGTTTTTCTCTGTCTGATGCATGTTTCTCATTGCTTCCAGATTGATCTTTCTGAAACTGTCACTCCCTGCTCAAACCATCAAATGTTCCCTGTTATCTAGAGGATAAAATATAAGCTTAGTATATAACATTTAAGGGACTCCCTCCACAGCTTGACCCCAGCCTCCTTCTCCACAATATTCTCGACTCCACTTTCCACAAGCCGTGTGCTCTCTCTTCTCGTCTACAGCAAGTACAGCTAATTACCTCTCCAATATCCACGTTCCTCTTCTTCCTAACACAAGCCCTGTAACATTGGGTAAGACTATGTACCCACATAAAAAGACCTGAATTTCCTTCTCTATCTAATAAGAAGAGGTGACCAATGAGATGTAAAATGTCATTGAAGCAGTTTCAAGAAAAGAAATCTTTAAATGGGGTTTATGCAGATGGTAGTTGCCTTTCTACCCTTCCTTACTTTTTTTTTCTTTCTAGAACTCTGATACAATGGTTGGAGCTCCAGCAGCCATCTTGTGGCCATCAAGTAACCTTGAAGATAGAAGCCATGACCTAAGGATAGCAGGACAAAAATAGAGAAGGAAACTGGCTCAGTGATATCACTGAACTATTAAATCAGTCCTGGGCAACTTATCTATAGGTTACATGTTATGTGAGAAAAAAATAAAACCCTTTCTAGTTTAAGCCACTGTTACTTCATGTCTCTGAAACCAGTAGCCAAAAGTAATTCCTGATGCAATGACTCTTTGCTTTAATCTTGCTATTCACCCTCTTCAGAATGACCTTCTTCACTCTACCTTCCATTTCTCCACCTTTCAAAATACTACTCATTCTTCAATATTTGGAACAAATGCTGACAAATGCTATCTCCTCCTGGATTACTCCTTTCTTCCACAGCTACCCAATACTTTGCTTTTCATCTGCATAATAGCACTACTGGAGTTCAACAATAGGCCTTGCTGTCTACTAGCCATGAGAATCAGGCACATTATTTAACCTCTCCAAGACTAACTTCCTTCATCTGCAAGATGGGGATGGAGAAAGTTCTGAGTCATATTATTGTTGGAAGAAATCAATGAGATAAAGTACATGAAACAACATAACGCCTGACACATAGAAAGTACTCAGTAAATGATTGTAATTATCATTATTATTGCCATTATTGTTGCGTCTCAGTTAACTGGCTATAGATCTGTCTCCCTAGCACAAAAGTACTTTTAGGGTGTAGCCAATGTCTCACTCTCCTCTTTAGCACCACAGCACCTATTTTATAGGTTGAATGAATGGATGAACAAATTAATAAATGACAGTATTGTACAGACCAGCCAACATGACAATGGCCAGGAAGGTGTAATGCACTTTCCAAAGGACTTCCCTTACACAACAGAAAAACTAGAAAGCAAACCTGATGAAGTCAAACAGACATTTTCTTCCCAATTATGGCCCATTCATTTGAAATATTGCTTTGTCTGCTTACCAAGGCTTTCGTCACTTGCAAGCCGGTGGAAGTGGCGACACACTGGTGCAACCCGAGCAAGCTCATTGTGTGAGAGAAGGGAAAATATACAAATCCATATTTCCTCGGGCAGTAGTAGCCACTGTGAGAAATCAGTATCTCTTTTGTGCTCCTGGAACGGAACAGGAGACAATGGGTAACGAAAAGGTTAGCACAGAGAGGAAAGGTCATACATCTTCAAAACAAAAGAAATTAAATGCATGGCATTTGCACCCAGCACATATACTGCACGGAGACTAAGTATCTCTTCTCTTTTCTTTCCTTCTACCTATCTCAGCCTAGCTCATCGATGCACAACACAGAGCCCAGATCCCAAAGTTTGGAAACCAAAATGGAAACCATCAATAGAGAAACCCAACAGAAGACTTATTTATTTGGCCTTGCCACATGCGGGATCTTAGTTCCCCGACCAGGGATCAAACCTGCGCCCCCTGCAGTGGAAGCGTGAAGTCTTAACCACTGGAGCGCCAGGGAAATCCCCAGACTTCTTAACCCCTCTAGGTTCACTGCCATGCAGGGTCTCATCTGCATTGGCTAACCACAGCGCAGGGTCTTCTATCTGGTCTCCGGCATGGAGCTGTCTACAAGTATCACTGGTGGCTGGCAGGGAGGAGCCCTGGCCACGGTTCTGTGGTTCCCTGTTTGACTGCAACCCCACAGCTATGGCCCAGTCCACATCAGGGGGTGCATCCTCAGCTGCTGGTGCTGGAAAGGAGCCTTGAACTGATGAAAGGGTCTGTCACCAGCCTTCCATCCTCTTCCATGGATGACTCCAGTTTCTTGAGAAGTTGTGTTGCTATTGAGGTTGGATAAAAATCTAACTCCCAGATGACATTTTATTAGGAAGGTTTTAGACTTCCTCACCTTGGAGATCTCTCATAATATCCCACAAGACTGGGTCTCCATCTGGAACATCTATTCCCAAACTATGTATTCTCTGGAAAGTTGTAATCCAATTTCAACCCAGTACCCTTCTGGCTTTCAGCCTAACTCTAAGAATGATCCTATTTCATGTCTTATGGTTGCTCACTCTATAACCTAATATATTCCATGGATAAGGCAGACATGATAAGTTTGTACTCTTGTCTCAATTCTTGAATAAATCTGAGACACTCACCTCCAATCTAGAATCCTACATGTCAATGTAGCAAAAATGTAACACGTCTCTTCTACAGCCTGTCCCTGTGTGTCTCATTCAAATAAACATCAATTTTACCATCAAAAATACTGCAAGCAGCAATTCAAATATTTACTGCAGTCTTTCTAAAAATATCAAAGGAGACCCAATTCCCATAAAATGTCTTCAACTCCTGCTTTCCTGTTTATTTCTCTTTCAAACTTCTCACACTCTGGATTGCCCCCGGGACTGTACTTCTTTCTCTAAGCTCCCCCAAAACTGTCCTCCCCATCCAGTTCACTCCACCCCCCCTGCCTTTATGAATTCATTATCTCCTCCTTTTATTAGTTTTATTCCTTCTGGTATAAAATCTTAGTGACCTATTTGGCTTCCTCCAATTCTGCAGCACTTTTCCCACAATATTCTAATCATCGACACAAATTTCTAGGATTCAAGAAGCCAGAGAGGCTGTAAATAGTCCTGTACTTACAGTTTGTTGTCCCTGCTACATGAAGTATTTGCATCTGAACTATATGAACAATATAAGCCCCATGGGAAACACGCTCTTTAAAACAGTGTGAAAAATACACTGTGTTATTACCCTCTCAGCCTTTCATCTAACTTAGGATTATGGATTTCACAACACTCAATATTTTTATTCTGTGAAGCTGCACTTTTTATCTTGGTGCTTAATGATAGCAACTTTGCATATTAGAGGAACAATGTGCCGAAATAAGAGAACAGACTGCCAGGGTCCCGGGATCCAGGGACAACTTCGCCGGGAGAACGCACGACGCGCCTCAGGCGCGTGCAACGTCCCGCCAGCCTCTGCCGCAGCAGGCTCACCCTGCATCCGCATCCCTCCCTCCCCCCAGCCTGAGTGAGCCAGAGCCCCCGAGTCAGCGGCTCCTTTAACCCAGTCCTGTCTGAGCGGAGAACAGACGCCCTCGGGCAACCTACACGCAGAGGCGGGGCCAAATCCAAAGCTGAGCCCCTGGGAGCTGTGCGAACAAAGAAGAGAAGGAGAAATCTCTCCCAGCAGCCTCAGGAGCAGCGGATTAAATCTCCACAATCAACTTGATGTACCCTGCATCTGTGGAATACCTGAATAGACAACGAATCATCCCAAACTGAGGAGGTGGACTCTGAGAGCAACATTTATTATTTTCTCCCCTTTTCCACTTTTTGTGAGTGTGTATGTGTATGCTTCTGTGTGAGATTTTGTCTGTATAGCTTTGCTTCCACCATTTGTCCTAGGGTTCTATCCGTCCGTTTTTTTCTTTTTACTTAAAAAAATTTTTTTTGCTTAATAATTATTTTTTATTTTAATAACTTTATTTTATCTTACTTTACTTTATCCCCTTTCTTTCTTTCTTTCTTTCTTTCTTTCTTTCTTCTTCCTTCCTCCCTCCCTCCCTCTCTTTCTTTCTTTCTTTCTCCTTTTTTCCCTTTTATTCTGAGCCATGTGGATGAAAGGCTCTTGGTGCTGCAGCCAGGAGTCAGTGCTGTGCCTCTGAGGTGGGAGAGACAACTTCAGGACACTGGTCTACAAGAGACCTCCCAGCTCCACGTAATATCAAACGGCGAAAATTTCCCAGAGATCTCCATCTCAACACCAACACCCAGCTTCACTCAACGACCAGCAAGCTACAGTGCTGAACATCCTATGCCAAACAACTAGCAAGACAGGAACACAACCCCACCCATTAACAGATAGGCTGCCTAAAATCATAATAAGTCCACAGACATCCCAAAACACACCACCAGACGTGGACCTGCCCACTAGAAAGACAAGATCCAGCCTCATCTACCAGAACCCAAGCACTAGTCCCCTCCACCAGGAAGCCTACACAACCCACTGAACCAACTTTAGCCACTGGGGACAGACACAAAAAACAACGGGAACTACGAACCTGCAGCCTGCAAAAAGGTGACCCCAAACACAGTAAGATAAGCAAAATGAGAAGACAGAAAAACACACAGCAGATGAAGGAGCAAGATAAAAACCCACCAGACCTAACAAATGAAGAGGAAATAGGCAGTCTACCAGAAAAAGAATTCAGAATAATGATAGTAAAGATGATCCAAAATCTTGGATATAGAATAGAGAAAATGTAAGAAACAACAAGGACCTAGAAGAACTAAAAATGAAACAAGCAACGATGAACGACACAATAAATGAAATTAAAAATACTCTAGAAGGGTTCAATAGCAGAATAACTGAGGCAGAAGAACGGATAAGTGACCTGGAAGATAAAATAGTGGAAATAACTACTGCAGAGCAGAATAAAGAAAAATGAATGAAAAGAACTGAGGACAGTCTCAGAGACCTCTGGGACAACATTAAACGCATCAACATTCGAATTATAGGGGTTCCAGAAGAAGAAGAGAAAAAGAAAGGGACTGAGAAAACATTTGAAGAGATTATAGTTGAAAACTTCCCTAATATGGGAAAGGAAATAGTTAATCAAGTCCAGGAAGCACAGAAAGTCCCATACAGGATAAATCCAAGGAGAAACATGCCAAGACACATATTAATCAAACTGTCAAAAATTAAATACAAAGAAAACATATTAAAAGCAGCAAGGGAAAAACAACAAATAACTCACAAGGGAATCCCCATAAGGTTAACAGCGGATCTTTCAGCAGAAACTCTGCAAGCCAGAAGGGACTGGCAGGACATATTTAAAGTGATGAAGGAGAAAACCCTGCAACCAAGATTATTCTACCCAGCAAGGATCTCATTCAGATTTGATGGAGAAATTAAAACCTTTACAGACAAGCAAAAGCTGTAGAGTTCAGCACCACCAAACCAGCTTTACAACAAATGCTAAAGGAACTTCTCTAGGCAAGAAACACAAGAGAAGGAAAAGACCTACAATAAGAAACCCAAAACAATTAAGAAAATGGGAATAGGAACGTACATATCGATAACTACCTTAAATGTAAATGGATTAAATGCTCCAACCAAAAGACATAGACTGGCTGAATGGATCAAGACACATATATGCTGTCTACAAGAGACCCACTTCAGACCTAGGGACACATACAGACTGAAAGTGAGGGGATGGAAACAGATATCCCATGCAAATGGAAAGCAAAAGAAAGCTGGAGTAGCAATTCTCATATCAGACAAAATAGATTTTAAAATAAAGACTATTAGAACAGACAAAGAAGGACACTACATAATGATCAAGGGATCGATCCAAGAAGAAGATATAACAATTGTAAATATTTATGCACCCAACCTAGGAGCTCCTCAATACATAAGGCAAATACTAACAGCCATAAAAGGGGAAATCGACAGTTACACATTCATAGTAGGGGACTTTAACACCACACTTTCAGCAATGGACACATCATCCAAAATGAAAATAAATAAGGAGACACAAGCTTTAAATGATACATTAAACAAGATGGACTTAATTGATATTTATAGGACATTCCACCCAAAAACAACAGAATACACATTTTTCTCAAGTGCTCATGGAACATTCTCCAGGATACATCATATCTTGGGTCACAAATCAAGCCTTGGTAAATTTAAGAAAATTGAAATTGTATCAAGTATCTTTTCCGACCACAACGCTATGAGACTAGATATCAATTACAGGAAAAGATCTGTAAAAAATACAAACACATGGAGACAAAACAATACGCTACTTAATAACGAAGTGATCACTGAAGAAATCAAAGAGTAAATCAAAAAATACCTAGAAATAAATGACAATGGAGACACGATGACCCAAAACCTATGGGATGCAGCAAAAGCAGTTCTAAGAGGGAAGTTTATAGCAATACAATCCTACCTTAAGAAACAGGAAACATCTCGAATAAACAACCTAAATTTGCACCCAAAGCAATTAGAGAAAGAAGAACAAAAAACCCACAAAGTTAGCAGAAGGAAAGAAATCATAAAAATCAGATCTGAAATAAATGAAAAAGAAATGCAGGCAACGATAGCAAAGATCAATAAAACTAAAAGCTGGTTCTTTGAGAAGATAAACAAAATTGATAAACCATTAGCCAGACTCATCAAGAAAAAAAGGGAGAAGACTCAAATCAATAGAATTAGAAATGAAAAAGAAGTAACAAGTGACACTGCAGAAATACAAAACATCATGAGAGATTACTACAAGCAATTCTATGCCAACAAAATGGACAACCTGGAAGAAATGGACAAATTCTTAGAAATGCACCACCTGCCAAGACTAAATCAGGAAGAAATAGAAAATATGAACAGACCAATCACAAGCACTGAAATTGAAACTGTGATTAAAAATCTTCCAACAAACAAAAGCCCAGGACCAGATGGCTTCACAGGCGAATTCGATCAAACATTTAGAGAAGAGCTAACACCTATCCTTCTCAAACTCTTCCAAAATATAGCAGAGAGAGGAACACTCCGAAACTCATTCTATGAGGCCACCATCACCTGATACCAAAACCAGACAAGGATATCACAAAGAAAGAAAACTACAGGCCAATATCACTGATGAACATAGATGCAAAAATCCTCAACAGAATACTAGCAAACAGAATCCAACAGCACATTAAAAGGATCATACACCATGATAAAGTGGGCTTTATTCAAGGAATGCAAGGATTCCTCAATATACGAAAAGCAATCAACGTGATACACCACATAAACAAATTGAAGGAGAAAAACCATATGATCATCTCAATAGATGCAGAGAAAGCTTTCAACAAAATTCAACACCCATTTATGATAAAAACCCTGCAGAAAGTAGGCATAGAGGGAACTTTCCTCAACATAATAAAGGCCATACATGACAAACTCACAGCTAACATCGTCCTCAATGGTGAAAAACTGAAAGCATTTCTACTAAGATCAGGAAGAAGACAAGGTTGCCCACTCTCACCACTCTTATTCAACATAGTTTTGGAAGTTTTAGCCACAGCAATCAGAGAAGAAAAGGAAATAAAAGGAATCCAAATCAGAAAAGAAGAAGTTAAGCTTTCACTGTTTGCAGATGACATGATACTATACATAGAGAATCCTAAAGATGCTACCAGAAAACTACTAGAGCTAATCAATGAATTTGGTAAAGT
>NW_020838754.1:0-9731 GCF_003676395.1 Aethalodelphis obliquidens
TCACCCTAAACCGTTGTCGTACCCTAACCTGTACCCTAAACCGTCCCTGTCCCCTAACCCTAACCCTAACCCTTACCCGAAGCCTTACCCTAACCCGTACCCTAATCCTAACCCGTACGCTAACACTAACCCCTACCCTCACACGTACGCTCACCCTAAACCATTGTCGTACCATAACCTGTACCCTAAACCGTCCCCGTCCCCTAACCCTAACTCTAACCCTTACCCAAACCCTTACCCTAACCCGTCCCCTAATCCTAACACGTACACTAACACTAACCCGTGCCCTCACATGTACGCTCACCCTAAACCGTTGTCGTACCCTAACCTGTACCCTAAACCGTCCCCGTCCCCTAACCCTAACCCTAACCTGAAGCCTTACCCTAACCCGTCCCCTAATCCTAAACTGTACTCTAACACTAACACATACCGTACGACGTACGCTCACCCTAAACAATTATCGTACCCTAACCTGTACCCTAAACCGTCCTCGTCCCCTAACCCTAACCTTTACCCGAAGCCTTACCCTAACCCATCCCCTAATCCTAACCCGTAGGCTAACACCCGTAACCTAACCTGTACGCTCACCCTAAACCGTTGTCGTACCCTTAACTGTACTCTAAACCGTCCCTGTTCTCTAACCCTAGACCTAAACCTAACCTGTACCCAAACCGTCCCCATACCCTAACGCTAACCCTAAACCTTACCCAAAGCCTTCCACTAACCCGTACCCTAATCCTAACCCTTACACTAACACCAATCCGTACCCTAACACGTACGCTAACCCTAAACTGTTGTCGTATCCTAACCTGTACCCTAAACCGTACCCATTCCCTAATCCTATCCCTCACGCATACACTAAACCTTACCCTAATCCTAATCCATACCCTAACACTAAACAGTACCCTAACCCTTATCCTAACCCTAACCCGTAGCCGTACCCTATCCTGTACACTAATGCATACACTAACCCTAATCCTCACCCGTACCCTAAACATAACCCGTACCGTAAGACTTAGCCGTGCCCTACCCCATAACCCAACCCATGCCCTAACCCTAACCCTAACCCTAGCCTGTTCCCTAACCCATGCCCTAACACTAATGCATAACCTAACCCTATCCTGTACCCTAATTCTAACCTGTAAAATAACCCCAACACATACCCTAAACCCTAATACTTACCCCAAACTTTATTATTTTTTTTGTATTTTAAAATTATTTTCTGGTTTCAAAACAAATTAGCAGAACAAGAAAATAAAACAGAATGTTACTGAGTGTCCTTCAAAAAGCTAAATCTGAAATAGTTGGTACTTTTGTTCTATGTACCGTTATGTAGCCTGTAAATTGTTTGAGAGGTAAATCTGTTTTTCTACAGTGAAATATGATATTCCAGATGTATAGAACTCCTGGATAAAATGAGAAATCTACACATTACGCTAGTCGTTTCAGTAAACGGTAAAGGATGGCAAGTGGTAAAATATTATCTTTTCCTTTAATCTTTTTAAATTTCTCTTGTTACAAAGAACTTCAATTATAATTGTACTTTTAAAAAGTAACAATGGAAATTTAAAAGAAAAAACTATATATTATGTGTTCAATTACATTTCCGTCCCTGGCCATTACTTGCAAAAGCAGCTTTAAAACCTATGCTAATTGTCACTTCATATGAACAAGTCCTTCAGGGCTGTAAAGGAAATGTGCCCTCATCATGTCTTGAGGTAGGTAAAGGCCAATATATTTCAAGATGTGGTACATATTTCAAGAAAACCATGTGAAAAACTAAGCTGTAATAGCCATTTGAAAAATAAAAGGACATGCCTGAAAGCTCAATTTAAAGGGATTATGAGACACATGCAAATCCAACCACACAGAGGTATCAGCTCACACCATTCAGAATAACCATAAGGAAAGAAACCACAAACGATCAATGGTGAAGAGTTTGTGGAGAAATGCATACCCTTAATTTGAACTGGGACGTAACCTGGTAACAGCCACTAATAGGAACAGAATGGAGGTGCCTTTAAAAGGTAAACATTGAGCTACTACATGATCCAGCAGGCCCACTCCTGGGCCTATAACATACTAAGACAGAATTGGAAAAACACAGGCAGGCAAATCTGCACTGCAGCAGTATTACAACAGCCAAGACATGGAAGCAACCAAAAGTCCATCAACAGATGGGTGGACAAAGAAGAACTGCTACATGTAGAGATGGAATATTAGCTCGGGAAAAAATGAAACAATGCCATTTGCAGCACCATAGATGAGTCTAGAGGTAATCAGCCAACTTGTAGTAAGTGAGAAATTGAAAGACAGCTAACGTATATCACCTATAGGTGTTACCTAAAAATTGATACCAACGAAGATATTTCCAGAGAGAAAGGCAATCACAGATTCATTAAACAAACTTATGGTTCCCCAAATCGAAAGGTGTGAGGATTGGATACATTATGATATTGGGGTTAACGGAGATATGCAAATACATGTGAAATATATAATCACCAAAGACCTACGGAATACCAAGAGAAGACCACTCAACATTGTGTCATAACCTACCTGAGAAAAGGATCCGAAGAAGAATACACATATGTATATGTGTGAAAGAACCACATCTTGCACACCTAGAACAACAACAAAAAAATTCTAATTTGCTGTGATACAAAATAAAAATTAAAAATATGAACAAGAAATAATGAGGCATAAGCTTAGAAGATTTTTTCCTGGCACATTCCATTCTAATTTTCAAACTAGAACAGGTTTTCCATTAAAGCTCTGTTGCCCTGGTAACCAGATTTGGTAAAGGAGAAATGCTGCCGCCTTGTGGCTGTTTCACACAACAGCAGCCTTAAACCAAGAGGTAATGGTCACTTAATATTCAAAATATGTGCAGGACTGTAAAGGACACTGGGCCTCAAAAAATTCCTGGGGTCGTAAATCGACCAGCAAATTCAAAACACGTCAACATTTCAAAAAGACAATGTCAAGAGGCATATTTTGCACACATTTTGTCTTTTCTTTCTTTTTTTTGGTTTAAAAAAATGCATGGAATAATGCTCAATATCAAGAACTAATAAAGCCATGCAAATGCAATCTACAAAGATGTTCACCTTACCATCATCAGAATGATCATCAGCAAAATAGTCTACAAAACATGAATGCTGAAAGGGTTTTAGAGAACTCTGTGCCCTCTAGCTGCTGCTGGGATGTAAGCTGGTAACAGACAGTTTAGAGAATAGAATGGCAGTGCGTTTAAACTTAAAAATTGAGATAATCATTCTGTAATAACCTACACGGGAAAAGAACCAAAGATGAATAGATAGATACATAGATATAATTATCTAGAATCTGTACACCTAGAACAAACACATTTTTATAAAATTTGCTCTGATAATAAATAAAAATTAAATTTAAAAAACAAACAAGAAGTAAGGAGATATAAGTTCTTTGGGGTGTGCCCTGGCACATTCCACTCTAATTTGCAGCCTACTAACACGATTTCCAGGAAGGGTCTGTTGTCCAAAATCTCAGAGTTGGAAATGCTGCCGCCTTGTGGCCGTTTCCTGCAGGAGCGTCTTTAAACCCACAGCTAATGGTCACTTAACATTCACAAGGATTCAGGGCTGTAAAGGACACCTGCCCTCAAAAAATGTACTGAGGTGAGGAATGGCCAAAAAAATTCAAAAACGGCAAAATTTTCAAGAACGTAGTATGAAGCGATAGGTTTGACTTACTCTCTTGTTAAAAAAAGGAAAATGGATAGAAGCTCAACCTCAGGAATTATTAGATTCATGCAAATGTAATCTACAAAAAGGTTCCAACTCACACCAGTCGACTGACCATCAGCAAAAAGTCTACAAAGAATAAATGCTGATGTGGTTTGAGAGAACTGTGTACCCTCTAGCTGCTGGGGGGATGTAAACTGGTAACAGTCAATAGTGAGAACATAATGGAGGTGCGTTTAAGGGTAAAAATTGAGCTACCATGGGATCTGGTAGGTCCTTTGATGCGTCTATCACCTGAGCAGACCCAAATGAAAAAGACACAGGCTGGCGAAACTGCACTACAGGAACATTTAACATAGCCAAGACTTGGAAGAAACCAAAATGTCCATCAACAGAAAAATGCACAAAGAAGAAATGGTCCATGTATACAATGGAATATTAGCCACGAAAAACAATGAAACAGTACCGTTTGCACCACCATATAAGGACCTAGAGATAATCACCCAACTTGAAGTAAGAAAGAAACTGAAAGACAGATATCCTATGACATCACTTCTAGGTGTTACCTAAAAATTGATACCCATGAACTTATTTCCAAGAGAAGGAAAAGCATGGACTAAGAAAATAAAATTACGTTCAACGAATTGGAAAGGTGTAAAGAATCAATGAATTACGACATGGGGGTTAACAGATATGTACTAAGACATATGAAATATATAATCACTAAATACGTATGCAATAGCAAGAGAGGTCTACTCAACACTCTGTAATAACTACACGGGAAAGGACCCAAGGATGAATAGACAGATATACTGATATGATGAACCAGATTCTGTACACCTAGGAGAAACAACATTTTTATCAAATTTGCTCTGATACCTAATAAAATTAAATTAAAACAACAAGTAAGGAGATATAAGCTCTTGGGGGTTTGCGCTGGCACATTGCCCTCTAATTTGCAGCCTACTAACACGATTTCCAGGAAGGCTCTGTTGCCCAAAAACCCAGAGTTGAAAATGTAGAAATGCTTCCGTCTTGTGGCCATTTCCCACAAGAGTGGCTTTAAACCCACAGCTAATGGTCACTTAACATTCACAAGGACTCGGGCCGGTAAAGGACACCTGCCCTCAAAAAGTGATCTGAGGTAGGAAATGGCCAACAAAATTCAAAAGAGGAAAATTTTTCAAGAAGATAGTATGAAGACGTAAGTTTTACTCACTGTCTTTTAAAAAAGAGGAAAATGGATAAATGCTCAACCTCAGGAATTAGTACATTTATGCAAATGTAATCTGCATAAAGGTTTCAACTCACACAGGTCAACTGACCATCAACAAAAAGTCTACAAATAATAAATGCTGAAGTGTTTTTTGAGAATTGTGTACCTTCTGTCTGCTGGTGAGATGTAAAGTGGTAAGAGCCAATTATGAACACAGAAAGGAGCTGCATTTAAAAGTAAAAATTGAGCTACCATTCGATGCAACAGGCCCACCGCTGGGCCTCTCACCTGAGAAGGCCAGAATCCAGAAGACAGAGGCCGCAAAAGCTGCACGTCAGCCTTATTCACAATAGCCAAGGCATGGAAGCAACCTAAATGTCCATCAACAGATGAATGGATAAAGAAGTGGTCCATGTACACAATGGAATATTAGCCATGGAAAACAATGAAACACTGCTCTTTCAGGTACCGTAGATGAGCCTATAGATAATCACAGAACATGAGGTAAGTTGGAAAGCAAAAGACATATATCCTATGATATGACTTATAGGTGTTACCTAACAACTGACAAAACTGGACATATTTCCACACAGAAAGACACACACAGACTTAGAAAACACACTATGCTTATCTAAAAGGAAAGGTGGTGGCGATGGATAAATTAAGATTAGGTTTACCATACCTATACAAATACAGATTAAGTACATATATCAAAAAACCCGAGCACATAGCAAGGGAGGTGTACAGAACACTCTGTAATCCTTTACATGGGAAAAGGATCCGTACATGAATACATATATATGATGTAAGAATGAACCAGATTGTGTACACCTAGGACAAACTGTATTCTAATTATTACACCAATTCAAACAATAAAAACAACGAACAAGAAGTAATGAGACATAAACTTCAGGGGCTTTTTCCTGGCACATTCCATTCTAATTTACAGCCTAGTAACAGGACTTCCAGAAAGGCTGTGCTGCCTTGGTAAACAGATTTGGGAATGCAGAAATGCTGCCATTCTGTGGCTGTTTCCCACAACACCAGCTTTAAACCCAGTGCTAATGGTCACTAAATATTCACAATCATTGCAGGCCTGTAAATGACACCTGCTCTCCAAAAAAATACTGGCGTTGAAAATCGACCACAAAGTTCAAAAGAGGTCAACCTTCCAAGAAGACAATTTCAAGAGGTATATTGTACTCACATTTTTTCTAAATATCAGAGAAAGGTGTGGGAAAATGCTGAATGTTAGGAATTACTAAAGACAATAAGTCCAAATGACAAAAACCTATCAGCCCATACCAGTCAGAATGGCCATTAACAAACATTCTAAAAACAATAAATGCTGAAGGGATTGTGGAAAAATGCGTACCCTCGGTGCTAATTGGGACATGGTAAGAGCCACTAATGAAAACACAATGCAGGTGCTTTGAAAAGGTAAACACTGAGCTACCAGTCAATGAATCATACCCACTGTTGGGCCCTTCGCCTGAGAAAAGGAGAATCAAAAGTCACAGGCTGGCAATACAGCACTCCAGCAATATTTACCATAGGCAACACTTGGAAGCAACGAAAATGTCCATCAACAGAGGAATGCACAAAGAAGAAGTGGTCCATGTACAGAATGGAATATTACTCCACTAAAAAATATAAATTAAATTTCGTAAACAGACAAAATAAGGAGATATCAGCTTTGGTGGGTTTATCTGGGCACATTCCACTCTAATTTATAACTGAGGAACACCACTGGCAGGAAGGTCTGTTTCCCTCGGTACCAGAGTGGAGAATGTAGAAATGCTGCCGCCCTCTGGCCGATACCTGCAACAGCAGCTTTTAAATCTGTGCTAAGGGGCACTTCATATGCATAAGTACTGCAGGGCTTCAAATGAAACCTGCCCTTAAAACGTCTTGAGACAGGTAAAGGCCCAAAATTTTCAAAATGTGGCACATACTTCAAGAAAACAATTTGAAGAAGTCACCTGTAATAACAGTTTGAAAAATAAAAGGACATGCCTGAAAGCTCAATTTCAAGGGAGTAGGAGACACATGCAAATCCAACCACAAAGAGGTATCAGCTCACACCACTCAGAGTAACGTCAGCAAAACAACTACAAACGATCAATGCTGAAGAGGTTTTGGAGAAATGCATACCCTCAATTTGAAGTGGGATGTAACCTGGTAACAGCCACTAATGGGAACAGAATGGAGGTGCCTTTAAAAGGTAAACCTTGAGCTACTATATGATCCAGGAGGCCGACTTCTCGGGCTATATCCTAAGAAGACAGAATTGGAAAGACACAGGCAGGCAAATCTGCACTGTAGAAGTATTACAATAACCAAGACATAGAAGCAAACAAAACGTCCGTCAAGAGATGAGTGGACAAAGAAGAACAGGTATATGTACAGATGGAAATTTAGCCAAGGGTAAAAAATGAATCAACGCCATTTGCAGGACCATAAAGGAATCTAGATGTAACCATGTAACTGGTACTAAGTGAGAAAGTGAAAGACACATATTCTATCATATCACTTATGAGTGTTACCTAAAAATTGATACCAGTGAAGATATTTCCAGAGAGAAAGGCAATCACAGATTCATTAAACCAACTTATGGCTCACCAGATGGAAAGGTGTGAGGATCGGATACATAATGATATTGGGGTTAACAGAGATATACAAACACATGTGAAATATATAATCACCAAAAACCTACGGCATACCAAGAGAAGACTACTCAACATTGTGTCATAACCTACATGGGAAAAAGATCTGAAGAAGAATAGATATATGAATATGTGTAAAAGAACCACATCTTGCACACCTAGAACAAAACATTGTAATCTAATTTGCTGAGATAAAGAATAAAAATTAAATTAAAGAAACGAACAAGAAGTAATGAGACATAATCTTAAGGGGCTTTTCCTGGCACATTCCATTCTAATTTACAACCTATGACACAACTTCCATTATGGTTCTGTTGCCCTAGTAAACAGATTTGGTAAGGAGAAGTGCTGCCGCCTTCTGGTCGTTTCACATAAAGCGGTAATGGTCACTTAATATTCAAAATAACTGCAGGCCTGTAAATGACACCTGGCAACAAAAAAATTATGGCGTCGTAAATCGACCAGAAAATTCAAAAGACGTCAACATTTCAACAAGACAATTTCAAGAGGCATATTTTACGCACATTTTGTCTTTTCTTTTTTTTTCTCTAAAATAAAAGGGACTTGAAAAATGCACAACATCAGCAATTAATAAAGCCATGCAAATCCAATTACAGAAATGTTCACCTCACAGCCGTCAGATGTTCTTCAGCAAAAAGTCTACAAACAAAAAATGCTGAAGGGGTTTCAGAGAACTGTGTACCCTCTAGCTCCTGGGGGGATGTAAACTTCTAACAGCCAGTAGGGAGAACATAATGGAGGTGCGTTTAAGGGTAAAAATTGAGAAACAATGTGATCTCGTAGATCCTTTGAGATGCGCCTATCACCTGAGCAGAGAAGAATGGAAAAGACACAGGCTGGAAATCCTGCACTGCAGGAATATTTAACATAGCCAAGACTTGGAAGAAACCAAAATGTCTATCAACAGAGAAATGCACAAAGAGGAAGTGGTCCATGTAAACAATGGAATATTTTTATTAGCCATGGAAAACAAAGAAACAGTGCCGTTTGCACCACCATATAAGGACCTAGAGATAACCACCCAACTTGAAGTAAGAAAGAAAGTGAAAGACAGATATCCTACGACATCACTTCTAGGTGTTACCTAAAAATTGATACTCATGAACTTATTTCCAAGAGAAGGAAAAGCATGGATTAAGAGAAAAAATTATCTTTAACCAAATGGCAAAGTGTAAGGAATGTGTGAATTAGTATATGGGGGTTAACAGACATATACTAATACATATGAAATATATAATCACAAAATACCTATGGAATACCAAGTGAGGTCTATGCAACACTCAGTAATAACCTACACGGTAAAGAATCCAAAGATAAATAGACAGATCCATTGATATAATGAACCAGATTCTGTACACCTAGGAGAAGCAAAATATTTTTATCAAGTTTGCTCAGATAATTAATAAAAATTAAATTTATAAAACAAACAAGAAGTAAGGAGATACAAGCTTTTGGGGGTTTGCCCTGGCACATTCCACTCTAATTTGCAGCCTAATAGCACGATTTCCAGGAAGGTTCTGCTGCCCAAAAACCCAGAGTTGGAAATGTAGAAATTCTGCCGCCTTGTGGCCGTTTTCCGCAAGAGCGGCTTTAAGCCCACAGCTAATGGTCTCTTAACATGCACAAGGACTCAGGGCTGTAAAGGACACCTGCCCCGAACAACTGTGCTGAGGTAGGGAATGGACAATAAATTTCAAAACTGGCAAATTTTTCAAGACGCTAGTATGAAGAGGTAAGTTTGATTCATTCTCTTTTTTAAATAAAGGAAAATGGGTGAAAGCTCAACCTCAGGAATTATTAGACTCATGCAAATCTAATGTACAAAAAGGTTTCAACTCACACCAGTCGACTGACCATTAGCAAAAAGTCTACAAACAATAAATTCTGAAGGGGATTTAGAGAACTGTGTACCCTCTAGCTGCTGGTGAGATGTAAAGTGGTAACAGCCAATAATGAGAACAGAAAGGAGCTACGATTAAAAGTAAAACTTGCGGTACCATTCAATCCAGCAGTCACACCACTGGGCCTCTCACCTGAGAAGACCAGAGTTGAGAAGACCTGGGCTGCAAAAGTTGCACTGCAGCCTTATTCACAATAGCCAAGACA
>NW_020838755.1:0-9705 GCF_003676395.1 Aethalodelphis obliquidens
TTACAATGTTCTGTTAATGTCTGCTGTACAGCAAAGTGATTCAGTCATACATACAGACATTCTTTTTTTTATATTCTTTTCCATTACGGTTTTTCACCAGACAGTGATTATGGTCTCTGGGCTGTACAGTAGGACCTTGTTGTTTATCCATCCTATATATAACAGTTTGCCTCTGCTAACCCTAAACTCCCACTCCAACATATAATTTCTTAAAGTGGTCATTGCAAGCCATATCAACACAGAAATCCAATATATCACAACTTATAAATACAATCTGGTTCTGTTTAATTGATAAAAATACTTTTGCTTGCTTTGGCTTACTTTTCTAATTGATTATCCTCCTAGAGAAGACAGGCACCCTGGCTTCTATTCTGATTTTGTAGGCAGTACCTATTAGCTCACCTAGAGGTAGAAATTAGAGGAAAGGCCACATCCAAAACTACAGTTTGAGATTCAGTCTTTCCTAGAGAGTGATGGCAGAGTTCTTAGAAGAATGTGTAGAAGTGCGGGAGCATGAGATATGGTGTCATCCAAACAGAGCTGCAAGAAGACCATTCCTGCTGCTGAGGGAATGAGGAAGTGAAGGGTAGGAGACCAGAAAGGAAGCTTAAGAGTCACATAGGTGGAAATTTGAACTGAAAATGAAGTTATGAAAACGGAGGTAGGGAAGATGTGTCATCTTACTTTTTTGCAAGGGCTTAATAATCCATGGTATGCATGAAAACCAAAACATTAGTCCTACAGAAAATAGCTAAACGTTGATTCCTTTATAACAAGGGTAATATATCAAATGAGGCTTCACTTTCCAATGATGCTCACTTTTCTCCTTTGAGAGGGACGTTCTCCAATAAGAAGCACTAAAATGATCAATTTTATTTTAGACAAACCTAAATTCCCAAGGACAGAGACTGGTGCATAGCAGTTGAAGAGCTGCTAAGTTCTGTTCCTAGCTTAGCCCATCCACCGTGAGATTCACGGATGGGCGTTGGGGACCAGGAAGGCTCCTTAACTCTGCGACATGGTTGTGGTGAAAGCAGACTTGGACTAAGGGAACTTTAATTTCTCTCTATTTGTGTTCACTTACTTTTTCTTCTCTGTCTGCCACCCTAGCACTCCGGCACTTTCAGAATGAGAATCTATGAGAGAGATGACTTCAGAGGACAAATGTCAGAGATCACAGACGATTGTCTCTCTCTTCAGGACCGCTTCCACCTCAATGAGATCCACTCCCTCAATGTGCTGGAGGGCTCCTGGGTCCTTTACGAGCTGCCCAACTACAGGGGAAGGCAGTACCTCCTGAGGCCAGGGGAGTACAGGAGATATCTTGACTGGGGGGCGATGAATGCCAAGGCTGGTTCTCTAAGACGGGTGACAGATTTTTACTGAAGTATTTTCATTCTCCACTTTTCTCCTTTAGAATCTAATAAAAGATTTAGCTTGTGTTTCTGGCACTAACAGAGTCCTGCCTTTCTTTTAATCTATTAGGCCTTCAAAAGCAACAATGGCACTTGACCAGACATGATAACATATGCTTTCAAGATGGGGAACAACCTCTTATAAGGGGAAGTAAGTAGAGGATATTATTGCCAGCATTCTTTTAAAGGCTAGGCCATGTGGGCTCAAAGTTCAGTTCAACTGGGCTCAACCCATTTGTGGTTAATCTTACAAGTTACAATAATAAACAAGTTACATAAATAAACAGTTACAATAATAAACAAGTACTTATTGAAACACCTCAAGTTACCCCTCCAGGTTATCCCCACCATCTTCCCTATATAGTCCAAGTCTTAATTGATAAGGAAAGCAATTCTCATCTAGACTCTTACTTTAGCTCCATAAACAAACAAATAAATGAACCTGTCCTCTCACCTACTGCACTCCTTATCCTTCTAACAGCCTCCATCCCTTTTCTCCCATTTCCAATACCTCATACCTCCATGAGATTTTCCAATAGAATTCACTGTCTCTTTGCTGTATGTGCTTTGTACAAAATTTTCAGGATTTTTACGAAAAACCATATGCACATAGGAAAACTCTGCCTCCTATCATTTTTTTTTTTTTTCCTGGCCACGCTGTATGTGGGCCTTAGGTCCCCTTCAAGGGATTGAACCCACACCCCCTACAGTGGAAGCACGGAGTCTTAACGACTGGATGGCCAGGGAAGTCCCTGCCTCCCATCATTTTAATGGGAGTAAAGTACTGTGACCATACATGGAAAATAAGGGACTTTCCTGGTGGCGCAGTGGTTAAAAATCCTCCTGCCAATGCAGGGGATACAGGTTCAATCCCTGGGCTGAGAAGATCACACATGCCACGGAGCAACTAAGCCCGTGCACCATAACTACTGAGCCTGAGCTCTAGTGCCCGCATGCCACAAGTACTGAAGCCCATGTGCCTAGAGCCCATGCTCCGCAACAAGAGAAGCCACCGCAATGAGAAGCCTGGGCACCACAACGAAGAGTAGCCCCTGCTGGCCACAACTAGAGAAAGCCCATGTGCAGCAATGAAGACCAATGAGCAAAAAGAAAAATAATACTAAATCAAAAATAGGGCACTAAAATTTTCTGGAGAAGTTTGCTTGTTTGATTCAGTTGTTTTCTTTATTTTAAAAACATAGATTAAGGTCACTAATAAAGAATTACAACATAATAAATTAAAGAAATTAAAAATAGGTGAATGAAAAAATTGGGTCAGAAGAAAAACGAGAGAGAGAGAGAGAGAGAGAGAGAGTGGTGGAGCCAGGAGTGAAGTTTGAGCCCAAACTGGGTGCTATAAAGGCACTTTGGTGGCTGAAGTTAGAACCAGATTTGGATCCAGCAGCCAAGACATAGAAGGAAACATGATCAGTTCCATGACTGACAGAGTCCATAAGACAAATAAATTAATTATTCAAGACTAGCCTAACCATTCCCAGTACTGAAACCTAAAAGAAAATTTTCTTGTGGGTCCTAGTAAAGAAGATACTGAGTAAACAACGTCCTCAATAACATCCTGCGATAATTAAATATGGCTCTTAGGACTGTTTCTTGTAAAGTTCCCCAGTGAAGCTGACAGCTTCAAGTAAAAATTCATCTGAAGTCCCCCATCCTTTGAGATTCTAATAAATGGCTCAAAGCTCATCTCACAGCAGGTGGGAGACTTATGTACCCACTTCTTCCAACACACATATACCCAATGTTTTTTGGAATTCTGGACAGGACACAAGTTGTTTATGCGGAGACAAGTTGTTTATGCTTTTCCCAGTTACTCTCCACTCTGAACTCCTGCCTTGTCATTGAGTGGATCCACACTGACCCAAAGTGGAGACATAGTGCCTTTTCCTTGAACTCCTGAACCATTTCTCACATAAAGCATTAATGTGTGCAGCCAGCTTTGTTACAGAGGTTGTGAGGGGAGAGATGCAAGTTTAGATCACAATAGCACAACAATATCAAGTTTAATATTGGATGACCCTGCTCTGGTCTGCAAGCTCCAACCTGCTGCTGGGCGGCCTGGTCTTTCCCTTCCTTGCTCCTCTCTTCTCTGTCCTTAGATGTACCCACATGTTTGTTCATTCTCTGTAGAGTCTCCTTCCATCTCACACATCAAGGGCTCCATATCCACCACCCAAGTGGCTTATTACCAGGACAAGCATATAATGTGCTGCTTATCCTGAGTCATTTTTGAGAGTGAGTGTGTTCTATTAAGGATTACACTGGAGCAAGAAGCATGAAGCAGGACCGTTCCAGGCAAACTGGGGCACATGGTAAGGCTCTTTATAAAGGCTCCTTCCCTGGAAAATAGATTATTGTATTATTTGATATTAACTGTTCCTAAATCTCAGTTCTTTAACCTTTAAACTCCCAAAACTACTGTTGGCTTCCTGGAGACATTAGCCAGCATCCTCTGTTTGCCAATAATAATACAGCAAACATGAATGAGAAAGCCAAAAACTTCTTGGAGTGCCAAGTTTTACATTATTTGCCTAGTAGGCATAAACTCACAGGCATCAGACATGGAAATTATGTGAAACACCTGAACTGAAGGCACATAAAACTAGAGACCCTGGATCTCATTGATCAAGTTTGCAAGTTGCTTCCCTTCCTGGGGCACAGGCAAAGAGAATGCAATCCACCCACTAATCCCAACTTAAAGAAAAGGTCAACAGTGGGGAGTTGCCGGGGGAAGACATTATGCCCAAACTAACTCCTAATCTACCCTTCCTCCTTCTCTCTATCCTCTCTCTAAACACTGGGACCTTGAAGAGATGAGTGTCTGAGGTGAAAGCAGAGAAGGGATACCCTACAGGATCCCACTAAACTTCTCCCCATGAAGATGAACCAACAATTCGATAACCCTGGTATCATCCTACATACCCTACACACACTAGTATTTCCTATATATCCTAGCTTGTTATAAGTCAGATTTTAAAGCTTTTTCTTCCCTTTTTTTCCTCTTTTCTCCCTTTGAATCCACAGTGTCTTCTGGACTAACCTTACAAAAGTTCCACCAAGCACAGAAACTGAAGTAGCAGCTAGCTATTCCATAAAAGTTTCAAGATCCCACTCTATTGAGCTACACCCTCAAAATGTTCTCCTCGCTATGGGTTCCCTCTCCAGTTTCCCTTCCCCATTTTCAAGGGGTAGGTCCTGATGTAAGCAGGTGTCTTATTCCATTCCCTCTGGACATTTGGAGTTCAAATTTTCTTCTTTGTGGGTTTGTTAAAACAAAACTGACAATCACAACCACCTGTTGCTTAAACAAGAAAGCATATTGTTTTTGTTCTGTTTTCTTAAAATATTTATTTTATTTTTGTTTATTTATTTTGGGTTGTGCGGGGTCTTAGTTACAGCATGTGGGATGTTTGTTGCAGCATGCAGACTTCTTTGTAGCAGCATACGAACTCTTAGTTGCAACATGCATGTGGGATCTAGTTCCCCGACGACGGATCAAGCTCTGGCCCCCGACATTGGGAGTGTGGGGTCTTAGCCATTGGACCACCAGGGAAGTCCTGAGATGTATTGTTCTTGTTGACGAAAAATTAATCAGTCAATTTAAGAAAGAATTGGAAAATTTTATTCGAGCCAAATTTGAGGATTATAACCTGGGAAGAGCACCTCAGGAAGCTCTGATAACTGTTCTGCCTGTTAGAAGTCAAGACACAGTGTATATATAAGTTTTCTGAGACACAGGGATGCACATTAAATGACATATTATTGACAGTTTACATAATCCAGATTTAAGCGCCATCGTGGTGGGTCATTTGACCCTTTACAAGCTCTAGAAGGAGTGTTGGACTTCTCTAGTGGCACAGTGGTTAAGAATCCACCTGCCAATGCAGGGGACACAGGTTCGAGCCCTGGTCCGGGAAGATCCCACATGGCGCAGAGTAAATAAGCCTGTGTGCCACAACTAATGAGCGTACGCTCTAGAGCCCTCGAGCCACAACTACTGAAGCCCACAAGCCACAACTACTGAAGCCCGTACGCCTAGAGCCCGTGCTCCACAACAAGAGAGGCCACAGCGATGAGAAGCCCGCACACTGTAACAAAGAGTAGACACCGCTCGCTACAACTAGAGAAAGCCTGCGCACAGCAAGAAAGACCCAACACAGCCAAAAATAAATAAATAAATAAAAATTTAAAATGGAAAACCAAAAAGAGGGAATGTTATCTTTTAAGGAGTTGCCTTTTTGGTGCTAGGAGAATGTTGCTGTTTATGGTTGAGCAGGCATTCTTTTTTTTTTTTTTTTTGCGGTATGCGGGCCTCTCACTGTTGTGGCTTCTCCCGTTGCGGAGCACAGGCTCCAGACGCGCAGGCTCACCGGCCATAGCTCAGGGGCCCAGCCGCTCCGCGGCACGTGGGATCCCCCCAGACCGGGGCATGAACCCGTGTCCTCTGCATCGGCAGGCGGACTCCCAACCACTGCGCCACCAGGGAAGCCCGAGCAGGCATTCTTGATGATGGGAGAGGTCTGGTTGATGTATAATGCAGATACACAATGCGGGGGGGGGGGAGAGGGGAGGCCAAAGGGCAGAAAAGAATTTTTATGTCGAAATTTTTCTTGCTTTACCATAAAATATGAATTTTATTTCACATTTTTAACATGAAAATTCATTTGTTCCAAGAGGAATGCCATAGGAGTTAAGCAGAGGTGGGTCAATGATTGCTGCCTGTCTTCACGTCAGTTAATGAACGGCCGAGAAAGACAAGCCGAGAAACAGAACCAGAGGCTGGTGCTATGATGGTGACCTCCGGGTCCTTACCCAGTCTCCTTGTTTGGGAGAGTTTGGTCTACATGGCCACCAACCAAATGACCTCTTCTCATTTAACCAAGCACGTATATGATACAAATGCTACGTTAATTATCAATACTAGGAAGCAAGCATGTGGGTAGTAAGGTGGACAGTTGATTGGACCTCAGACACTAGCAAAACTCTGGAATTGGACACTGCTGTTGTAACAGTAACTTGGCATCTCAGGAGACATACAATTAGAATTACGAAGGAGCAGAGGGCTTAGGGGACAGCACAGTTCTGTTTTCTCTCTTTTGCTTACTCATCTCGCCTATTATAAAGGCCCATTAAATAGATCAAATGCAGGGTGCTTATGTCATCCTACACATTGAAAGTTGCAAATGCTGAACTTTGATGTGAGTGTGTAGGCCTGTTGTGCTGAGCCTTTGAAAGAGGTCCCGTGGACTATTACAACGATGAATTTCAGACGAGGGAATAACGTTCATATCCCCCAGACATTTATTGAGTAAACTTTACGGGCCAGTTCATTTTTCCAGTTAGTGAGAATACAAAAGTAAAGATGGATGGCAGGGCGGAGGGGCGGGGAGATAAATTAGGAGTTTGGGATTAACATATACACATTACTATACATAAAATAGTAAACAACAAGGACCTCATATATAGCACAGGGGACTATACTCAATAACCCATAAGGGAAAAGCATCTGAAAAAGAATAGATATAAATATATGTATAACTGAATCGCTACACCTGAAACTAACAAAACACTGTAAATCAGCTACACACACACACACATCCACCACACACACACACACACACAAGGAAAAGAATGGAAAAGAAAAGAAGAAGGAATAAATCAGAGTAGTGTTTTTCAAAGTGTGGTCAAGAACAACCTGCTGCTGCCAGTTAAAAATACAGATTCCTAGAGTCCTTTCCAGATCTAATGATGCAGCGTCTCAGAAGAGGGTAGAGCCTGGCAATTAGCATTTTTAATAAGCACAGGTGATTCTTAATGCACCCTGGAGTTCGAAGAACACTAGATGATTTCTAAAGTTCCTTCCAAATCTACATTTTTACCACAAAATGGCTTTGTGGTGGAGACATTTTTCAGGCATCTTTGAGAAGATTGAACATTTTTGAGAGAGACAAATGGGCTGAAGTCATCCTTAATAATGTCTCACTATTACTAATATCAAATGTTTATTCAGGGCTTCCCTTGTGGTGCAGTGATTGAGAGTCCGCCTGCCGATGCGGGGTACACAGGTTCGTGCCCCGGTCTGGGAAGATCCCACATGCCGCGGAGCGGCTGGGCCCGTGAGCCATGGCCGCTGAGCCTGCGCGTCCGGAGCCTGTGCTCCGCAACGGGAGAGGCCACAACAGTGAGAGGCCCGCATACCGCAAAAAAAAAAAAAAGTTTATTCAATGCTCATTTCTGCCAAGTATGTGCCAAACACATTAAACACATAACCCCATTTATTCAGGTCAACGTCCTTTAGCCAAAAGCTACCAGACACACCTGTTGTGAAACAAAGGGATTTGTTACTGGTTACAGTGACGGAGAGAACATATACCATGGGGAAGCATGGACTGTCTCCGTAAGAGGGTTAGAAAGAACTATGATAGGACTTGTACTTTGGTTGGGTGACCCGGGGAAGTGCCTAAAAAGGCAGATGTTGGGCTTCCCTAGTGGTACAGAGGTTAGGACTCCGCACTTCCACCGCAGGGGGCACGGGTTCAATCCCTGGTCGGGGAGCTAAGACCCCACATGCTGCACGGTGCGGCCAAAAAACATAAAATAAACAATAAAATAAAAAGCAGGAGCTCACTAAATTGGATGTTGTCAGACAGCAAGGGTAATTTTATGATTGGATATCTTAATAGTTCTACTCATGGGGAAGGGAGCAAAGAACAAGGATTAAGCTGCAATTGATATAGAAGCAGCAGTTAATCATTTTGGCTGAGAGAGGGCCTGTGTCTGGGGTTCTGTGGGTGGCACATTCGCTTTGTTTTCGCCTATGCTTAGACAAAATTACGAAGTCGCCTTATTTTGTCTCATTTCATCATGGTCTCAGGGTAACCTGGCCTCAGTTGGTATTTCGTGAGATTGTTTATGTCTAATAGGGAAATATGGCCTAGCTCTGAAGGCCAGACCAGCTTTCAAATATCAGAGGCTGCAGGCCCCTTCCTTTTTCCTTCCTTCCTTCCTTCCTTCCTTCCTCCCTCCCTCCCTCTCTCCTTTCTTTCTTTTCTTTCTTTCCTTCCTTCCTTCCTTCCTTTCTTTCTTTCTTTCTTTCTCTTTCTTTGTCTTTCTTTTCTCTCTCTCTCTCTCTCTTTCTCTCTCTCTCATTCAACATACTATATCCCATGAGATAAGTATTATAAAAGAACTCCTGCTCTGAGAGGTTGTGTGGCTTGCCACGTTCATGTGGCTACTAAGTGGACATTCTGAGTCCACGAGGCTTTACTGCCTTCCCCTGGTAAAGGGAAAGCAATCTATAAAGCAATATACTTCTCAGTCTTGAACCCCGTGGTCATAAAAACCTTTCTTTTGGTTCTTATCACAAGTCGGCTACGATGGGCTGGTTTCCAGTTATATGAAGCGTACTCACCAAAGAGGAAGTTAAAAGCTATGCCTTAAAGCATTGTCAAAACCAGCAAGAATCAGAATCCAGATTTGTGTCCTGTACTGGATTGACAAGTCCTGTGAAGAAAGCAGTTTTAAGATAGAGGGGTCTCCGTGGTCCAGGAAAATCAGTGCTTGCGGCATTCTGCTTCACCCACAGCCTCTCTGGAATTCTGGGGCACTTCCATAAAGACATGGATTTTTTCCCCCAAAATACACAGGGCATAAACGAATCATACGTATAGAGACGTGAGTTTCAGGTCAAAAGTTCAGACTGATGTGCTGATAAATTTATAAAACACTAAGAATCCAAATAAAAGCAACTCTAGGGACTCATCCAGAGCCCGAACAGACAGCGTTAGAATATACCAGAGAATGAGGGCAGACTAGACAGGCATTTCCACTGAATGCAGCATGCAAAAGGGATCCATAAAACCCCCTTACGCACCCCCGGGGCCCCTTTTGTGTTGTTCTTGCCAACACAGCAGCCGTCCTGCTATATAGACCCGCTGCGCTGCCGGGGCCCCATCACACTGAACTCACATCATCGTGTCAACCAGCCATGGGGAAGGTAAACGGAACACAAGTGAAATAAAATGGAGCGGGGAAAAATGCCTCTATACAAGATCTATTACGGGGAGCAAATGATTTCATTTTGAATTATACTTCCTTTGCAGATCACCTTCTACGAGGACCGGGGCTTCCAGGGCCGCTGCTACGAGTGCAGCAGTGACTGCCCCAACCTGCAGCCCTACTTCAGCCGCTGCAACTCCATCCGGGTGGACAGCGGCTGCTGGATGCTCTATGAGCGCCCCAACTACCAGGGCCACCAGTACTTCCTGCGGCG
>NW_020838756.1:0-9689 GCF_003676395.1 Aethalodelphis obliquidens
AGATTTTCTGATGATGCCCATTCTAACTGGTGTGAGGTGATACCTCATTGTAGTTTTGATTTGCATTTCTCTAATAATTACTGGTGTTGAGCAGCTTTTCATGTGCTTCTTGGCCATCTGTATATCTTCTTTGGAGAAGTGTCTATTTAGGTCTTCTGAGCATTTTTGGATTGGGTGGTTTGTTTCTTTAATATTGAGCTGCATGAGCTGTTTATGTATTTTGGAGATTAACCCTTTGTCTGTTGATTCATTTGCAAATATTTTCTCCCATTTTGAGGTTGTCTTTTCATCTTGTTTATGGTTTCCTTTGCTGTGCAAAGCATTGAAGTTTCATTAGGTCCCATTTGTTTATTTTTCTTTTTATTTCCATTACTCTAGGAGGTGGATCAAAAAGATCTTGCTGTGATTTATGTCAAAGAGTGTTCTTCCTGTGTTTTCCTCTAAGAGATTTATAGTGTCCGGTCTTACATTTAGGTCTCTAATCCATTTTGAGTTTATTTTTGTTAGGTGTTATTTTATGGTGTTAGGGAGTGTTCTAATTTCATTCTTTTACATGTAGCTGTCCAGTTTTCCCAGCACCACTTATTGAAGAGACAGTCTTTTCTCCATTTTTATCCTTGCCCCCTTTGTCATAGATAAGTTGACCATAGGTGCGTGGGTTTATCTCTGGGCTTTCTATCTTGTTGCATTGATCTTTGTTTCTGTTTTTGTGCCAATACTATATTGTCTTTATTACTATAGCTTTGTAGTATAGTCTGAAGTCAGGGAGTCTGATTCCTCCAGCTCCGTTTTTTTCCCTCAAGACTGCTTTGGCTATTTGGGGTCTTTTGTGTCTCCATACAAATTTTAAGATTTTTTGTTCTAGTTCCATAAAAAATGCCATTGGTAATTTGATAGGGATTGCATTGAGTCTGTAGACTGCTTTGGGTAGTATAGTCATTTTCACAATATTGATTCTTCCAATCCAAGAACATGGTATATCTCTCCATTTGTTTGTATCATCTTTACTTTCTTTCATCACTGTCTTATAGTTTCTGCATACAGGTCTTTTGTCTCCGTAGGTAGGTTTATTCCTAGGTATTTTATTCTTTTTGTTGCAATGGTAAATGGGAGTCTTTCCTTAATTTCTCTTTCAGATTTTCGTCAGTAGTGTATAGGAATGCAAGAGATTTCTGTGCATTAATTTTTTATCTTGCAACTTTTCGAAATTCATTGATTAGCTCTAGTAGTTTTCTGGTGGCATCTTTAGGATTCTCTATGTATAGCCCCCTGTCATCTGCAAACAGTGACAGCTTTACTTCTTCTTTTCCAGTTTGTATTCCTTTTATTTCTTTTTCTTCTCTAATTGCCATGGCTAGGACTTCCAAAGCTATGTTGAATAATAGTGGTGAGACTGGACATCCTTGTCTTGTTCCTAATCTTAGAGGAAATGCTTTCAGTTTTTCACCATTGAGAATGATATTTGCTGTGTGTTTGTTGTATATGGGCTTTATTATGTTGAGGTAGGTTCCCTCTATGCCCACTTTCTGGAGAGTTTTTATCATAAATGGGTGTTGAATTTTGTCAAAAGCTTTTTCTGCATCTATTGGGATGATCATATGGTTTTTATTCTTCAATTTGTTAATATGGTGTATTGCATTGATTGATTTGTGTATATTGAAGAATCCTTGCATCCCTGGGATAAATCCCAGTTGATCATGGGGTATGATCCTTTTAATGTGTTGTTGGATTCTGTTGGCTAGTATTTTGTTGAGAATGTTTGCATTCATATTCATCAGTGATTTTGGTCTGTAGTTTTCCTTTTTTGTAGTATCTTTGTATGGTTTTTATATCAGGGTGATGGTGGCCTCATAGAATGAGTTTGGTAGTATTCCTTCCTCTGCAATTTTTTGGAAGAGTTTGAGAAGAATGGGTGTTACCTATTCTCTAAATGTTTGGTAGAATTCCTGTGAAGCCACCTGGTCCTGGACTTTTGTTTGTTGGAAGATTTTTAATCACAGTTTGAATTTCATTACTTGTGATTGGTCTGTTCATATTTTTTATTTCTTCCTGGTTCAGTCTTGGGAGGTTATACCTTTCTAGGAATTTGTCCATTTCTTCCAGGTTGCCCATTTTATTGGCATAGAGTTGCTTGTAGTAGTCTCTTGGGGTGCTTTGTCTTTCATGGTGTCTGTTGTAACTTCTCCTTTTTCATTTCTAATTTTATTGATTTGAGTTCTCTCCCTCTTTTTCTTGATGAGTCTGGCTAATGGTTTATCAATTTTGTTTATCTTATCAAAGAACCAGCTTTTAGGTTTATTGATTTTGCTATTGTTTTCTTTGTTTCTATTTCATTTTTGATTTTTATGATTTTTATGATTTCTGATATTTAAGATTTATTTCCTTCTGCTAACTTTGGGTTTTGTTTGTTTCTTTCTCTAGTTCCTTTAGGTGTAAGGTTAGATTGTTTATTTGAGATTTTTCTTGTTTCTTGAGGTAGGCTTGTATAGCTATAAACTTACCTCTTAGAACTGCTTTTGCTGCATCCCATAGGTTTTGGATCATTGTGTTTTCATTGACATTTGTTTCTAGGTATTTTTAAATTTCCTCTTTGATTTCTTCAGTGAACACTTGGTTATTAAGTAGTGTATTATTTAGCCTCCATGTGTTTGGTTTTTTTAATGTTTTTTTCCCTGTAATTGATTTCTTTTTTTTCTTTTTTTTTGTGGGGCGTGGGCCTCTCACTGTTGTGGCCTCTCCTGTTGTGGATCAAAGGCTCTGGATGCGCAGGCTCAATGGCCATGGCTCACGGGCCCAGCCGCTCCGCGGCATGTGGGGTCCTCCTGGACCGGGGACGAACCCATATCCCCTGCATCGGCAGGCGGACTCTCAACCACTGTGCCACCAAGGAAGCCCCCTGTAATTGATTTCTAATCTCATACTGTGGTGGTCAGAAAAGATGCTTGATATGATTTCAATTTTCTTAAATTTACTGAAGCTTGATTTGTGACCCAAAATGTGATCTATCCTGGAGAATTTTCCATGCACACTTGAGAAGAAAGTGTAATCTGCTGTTTTTGGATGGAATGTTCTAGAGATATCAATTAAATCTATCTGGTCTATTGAGTCATTTAAAGCTTGTTTTTCCTTATTAATTTTCTCTTTGAATGATCTGTCCATTGGTGTAAGTGAGGTGTTAAAGTCCCCCACTATTTTTGTGTCACTGTTGATTTCCTCTTTTATAGCTGTAAGCAGTTGCCTTATGTATTGAGGTGTTCCTATGTTGGGTGCATATATATTTATAATTGTTATATCTTCTTCTTGGATTGATCTCTTGATCATTATGTAGTGTCCTTCCTTGTCTCATGTAACATTATTTATTTTAAAGTCTATTTTATCTGATATGAGTATTGCTACTCCAGCTTTCTTTTGATTTCCATTTGCATGGAATATCTTTTTCCATCCCCTCACTTTCAGTCTGTATGTGTCCCTAGGTCTGAAGTGGGTCTCTTGTAGACAGCATATATATGGGTCTTGTTTTTGTATCCATTCAGCAAGCCTGTGTCTTTTGGTTGGAGCATTTAATCCATTCATGTTTTAGGTAATTATTGAAAAATTATGGTCCTATCACCAGTTTATTCATCGTTTTAGGTTTGTTTTTGTAGGTCATTTTCTTCACTTGTGTTTCCCACTTAGAGAATTTCCTTTAGTCTTTTTTGTAGAGATGGTTTGGTGGTGCTGAATTCTCTTAGCTTTTGCTTATCTGTAAAGCTTTTGATTTCTCCATCGAATCTGAATGAGATCCTTGCTGGGTAGAGTAATCTTGGTTGTAGCTCTTCCCTTTCATCACTTTAAGTATGTCATGCCACTCCCTTCTGGCTTGTACAGTTTCTGCTGAGAAATCAGCTGTTAACCTTATGGGAGTTCCCTTGTATGTTATTTGTTGTTTTTCCCTTGCTGCTTTCAATAATTTTTCTTTGTCTTTAATTTTTTCCAATTTGATTACCATGTGTCTTGACATGTTTCTCCTTGGGTTTATCCTGTATGGGACTCTCTGTGCTTCCTGGACTTGGGTGGCTATTTCCTTTCCCATGTTAGGGAAGTTTTTGACTCTAATCTCTTCAAATATTTTCTCATGTCCTTCCTGTCTCTCTTCTCCTTCTGGGACCCCTATAATGAGAAAGTTGTTGCGTTTAATGTTGTCCCAGAGGTCTCTTAGGCTGTCTTCATTTCTTTTCATTCTTTTCTCTTTATTCTGTTCTGCAGCAGTGAGTTCCACCATTCTGTCTTCCAGGTCACTTATCCATTCTTCTGCCTAAGTTATTCTGCTATTGATTCCCTCTAGTGTATTTTTCATTTGAATTATTGTATTGTTCATCTCTGCTTGTTTGTTCTTTAATTCTTCTAGGCCTTTGTTAAACTTTTCTTGCATTTTCTTGATCTTTGCCTCCATTCTTTTTCCAAGGTCCTGGATCATCTTCACTATCGTTATTCTGAATTCTTTTCTGGAATGCTGCCTGTTTCCACTTCATTTACTTGTTTTTCTGGGGTGTTATGTTGTTCCTTCATCTGGTACATAGCCTTCCTCCTTTTCATCTTGTCTATCTTTCTATGAATGTGGTTTTTGTTCCACAGGCTGCAAGACTGTAGTTCTTCTTGCTTCTGCTGTCTGCCCTGTGGTGGATGAGGCTATCTAAGAAGCTTGTGCAAGTGTCCTGATGGGAGCAAATGGTGATGGGTAGAGCAGGCTGTTGCTCTGGTGGGCAGAGCTCAGTTAAACTTTAATCTGCTTACCTGCTGATGGGTGGGCCTGAGTCCCCTCCCTGTTGGTTGTTTGGCCTGAGGTGACCCAACACTGGAGCCTACCCGGGCTCTTTGGTGGGGCTAATTGAGGACTCTGAGAGGGCTTACACCAAGGAATACTTCACAGAAGTTCTGCTGCCAGTGTCCTTGTCCTCATGGTGAGAAAGAGCCCCCCCTCCCACCTTGCAGGAGACACGTAACACCAGCAGGTAGGTCTGGTTCAGTCTCCAGTGGGTTCACTGCTCCTTCCCCTGGGTCCCAATGCGCACACTACTTTGTGTGTGTCCTCCAAGAGTGGAGTCTCTGTGTCCCGCAGTCCTGTCAAAGTTCTGCAATCAAATCCCACAAGCCTTCAAAGTCTGATTCTCTAGGAATTGCTCCTCCCATTGCCGGCCCCCCAGGTTTGGAAGCCTGATGTGGGTCTCAGAACCTTCACTCCAGTGGGTGGACTTCTGTGGTATGTGTTCTCCAGTTTGTGGGTCACCCACCCAGCCATTATGGAATTTGATTTTATTGTGATTGCACTCCTTGTGCCATCTCATTGTGGCTTCTCCTTTGTCTTTGGATGTGGGGTATCTTTTTTGGTGAGTTCCAGTGTCTTCCTGTCGATGATTGTTCAGAAGTTAGTTGTGATTCCAGTGTTCTTGCAAGAGGGAGTGAGAGCATGTCCTTCTACTCCACCATCTTGAACCAATCTCTCAAGTCCCAGACTTTTTCTGATGTTGTGTTCCCCATCATGCACAGGTGAAGTCTGACCCAATTCTCCAGCTGTCTGGGACCCCACTTTGTTTTGATTAGGCCTCTATTAGTTTTAACCTATGGTTGTACTTACTGCAATATTGTTCATAGTTTTCCTGTTTACAAGTCTTCATTCACCACCAGATTGAATGTTCCTGGAAAGTGCCCACCCTGCCTTATATATCCTTCCATCATCGAAGTCTACACAATGGTTTACATAATATCTGATAAACTTTTAGCAAACTTGTCTTTCAACATTTTCAAGAAATATACAAGTATCTCTTCCTTTTATATATTTGCTTTTCACTAAAAGAAGATAGGTCTATGCCCAAAGGTAAGCTTTGATTTAAAAAGAAAGAAAAAAGGCCAACTTTGTAGAGCTCCTACAAAGGATTGATGGATTTGTTCATTCAATCAGTATTTATTAAGTGCTGAGTGCCAACTGGGTGCCAGGCACTGTTCTATGTGCTAAGGAAACAGCAATGAATAAAACAGACCCAAATCCCTATCTTTATGGATTTATTCTTGTTGAAAGACAAACTGAGGCATTTAAAAATTTTTAAGTGTTTATTTAAGCAAAAATCAATTCTATTTGGGCAGCATCCAATCTAGCAGATAGACAGGAGCTCCGAGGAGCTGTACAAAATGAAAGACTTTTATAGGCAGAAGGGAATGGGAACAAGGCAAAAAAGTGGGTTGGTTATTGCAAGGTTACTTTCCTTTAGGGGATGGCAGGGGTTTACCCAGCAGATTACCTCACTAGTGCTGATCAGGCTGTTCCTGATTGACTGGTTTGAGATTTTATTTCTGGGAGAGCTGAAACTGTAATTAAGTCAAGTCTCACTTTGGTGACTTGGGGCTTGGCATAAGTGTCTTTATTTGGGGTTTGTTGCTTGTTTTTTAAAATTCTAATGAAGGAAATAGACCACAAGTAAAATATCTAGTCTATTGCATAGTGATAAAGTGCTAAGGAAAATAAATAAAGCTGGGAAAGGGGATACAAGTAACTGGGAGAATGGGTTGACATTTTTGATAGGGTGGGCATTGCCAGCATCATCAAGAAGGTAACTTTTGGGTAAAGGCCTGAAGAGATTGCCAGCGATGTGGACATCTAGAATAGCATTCCAGGAAGAAGGAACAGCATGTTAAATCCAACAGGCAGTTCTTTAGTTCTCATGTGACTTCTCCTCCTTAGCAGCTCTCGATGCAGTAGATCACTCTGCTACCACGATGCTGCTCTCCAGGTTTCCTCTTCTCTTAACTGATGCCTCCTTTGTTCGTTCTTCTCATGATTTTTAAATGTTGGAGTACTTCGTAGCTCAATCATCATAATTCTTTTCTTCTCTCTCCATTTCCTGTATCACCTCATCCACCCTGTGGCCTAAATACACCTAAATTTGTATTTCCAACCCTGACTTCTCTGACCACTTTATCGAGACCTGTATATCTCGTTGCTTACTTGACAACTCATCTACATTCATCCCAAGTTTAGTATGTCCAAAATCAATCTTTTGATTTTCAGCCCCACTTCCAAAAGCTTCTTCACCTTTTCTTTGCCATCTCAGTAAATGGTATCATTATTCATATAGTTTGTTCAAGCTAAAACTTAGGAGTCTTCCACAAACCCTTTTTCCTCTCACCTCTCACAGAAAATCAGTGGGCAGGTCCTGTTGTATCTAACTCTGTATTAAAATATATTTGAATTAATGATACTCTTGGAATGTAAGAATGTTTTATTTATATTATTATAAACTAATATATTATGGTATATATGTGATTTATATAACTATTATAAATATAAATATGGAAATATTATTTATGTCATTATATATAATATAACCCAATATAATGATATAAATACACATACATGTATATTAATAACACAAATATAAAAATTATCTTCTAATTTTTTCTCTCTGCTTCAACTCTTGTTCTCTGCCTCTGCCTCTTCCTATTTGATTCTCCATACAGCATGTAGAATCATCCTTTAAAACTAAAAATGTGATTGTGTCATTCCTCGGCTCAAAAATCTTTAGTGATTTTACATCTTCCAGAAGCAAATCCAGACTCCTTATCATATCCAGCAGGCCCTACATAATCTAGTCCTTAGCTGCATTTCATCTCTATAACCTTCCCTGTCACTTTCCACTCCCGCACCAAGCAGGGCCCTGCCTTGGGATCTTTTCTGTGGATGTTCCCTTTGCTGGAACACTCACTTGAATATCCTCAGTGCGCCTTCACTTCATTCATGTCTGTCTAAATGTCACGTCAACACAGAGGTTATCCCTAAGTACTCTATCTAAAAATGGAATCCTCCACCAGTCTATATTCCCATGTCTTATTTTATTTTTCTTAATAGCCTTCATCACCATGTGGCAATATAGTACATATTTATTTGAATTTTGAATTTATTTTGAATTTTGGCTTCCATAGCCCCCTATATACAGCCCCATCATAGCAGTTAATAAAGTATATCTTAATTGGAAGTAATTTTTCTCATTCATTGGACTGTATGCCCCTGGAAGGAAACGACATTAACATTCATTTCTGATTTGCCAATGTTCAGAAAAGGACTGCGCACATAGGGGTGCTTCATAGAAGTGTATTGAGTGAATTAATTATTACTTGGTATCATTGTTTCCTCAAGAAGCAATTCCGAGAATCTCTGGTGTTTCCCCAAAGCATTAGGCCAGTAACATTCTTATGATCAACCGTCTTCCACTGGGTAAAATGCAGCCAATTTCTGGTTTAGAAAATGGATAAATGATGTTCTGAAATCATATGAAATTTTAGATTATAATTTTTAAAAGTATGCAGTTTTTCACATGACCAAATGCAGAGTTTGACAATATTAAGACAGCAAATGCAGAGATTAGAATCTTAGATTTTGTAGAATTTGACATTCGTGATCATCTACTCCAATGCCTTGTTTTATACATGATGAAGCTGCGGGCCAGAACTCGGGAGGTGACAAAACTAAAGCTAAAGGAAGAGTTGGGATATCTGGATCACAGTCCAGTTTTTTTCCTCACTGTACCATTCTTCCATCCTTACTCAATTTCCTTGATCTTGATGATCACATCTCCAATGGTAAACTCAGAAGCCTGTATATATCCAACCTCTTCATTCTATTGTGTTTTATCATATTAGATTTTCATTTGCTTATATAGGAGTACCAGTGATCCAATTCAGTGAGTCATACTTTTCATCAAGAGTACGATGCAGAAAAATGCAGACACAGATCTGATTTTTAGATAAATTCTAAGCTGTAGCTTGAGTCTACAAATCATCAATATTATGGAAGACCATTCTTTTTTAAAAAAAATTAATTAATTTTTGGCTGCATTTGCTTCTTTGTTGCTGTGTGCAGCTTTCCCTCATTGCGGCAAGTGGGGGCTACTCTTCTTTGCAGTGTGTGGGCTACTCATTGCAGTGGCTTCTCTTGTTGCGGAGCACAGGTTTTAGACATGCAGGCTTCAGTAGTTGTGCTCACGGGCTCAGTAGTTGTGGCTCGTGGGCTCTAGAGCGCAGGCTCAGTAGTTGTGGCACATGGACTTAGTTGCTCCACAGCATGTGGGATCTTCCCAGACCAGGGCATGAACCTGTGTCCTCTGCATTGGCAGGTGGATTCTTAACCACTGCACCACCAGTGAAGCCCCTTGAAGACGATTCTTTTTTTAAAATTTAATTTAATGTATTTTTTATACAGCAGGTTCTTATTAATTATCCATTTTATACATATTAGTGTATATATGTCAATCCCAATCTCCCAATTCATCACACTACCACCCCCACCCACCACTTTCCCCCCTTGGTGTCCACACGTTTGTACTCTACATCTGTGTCTCTATTTCTGCCCTGCAAACCGGTTCATCTGTACCATTTTTCTAGGTTCCACATATATGCATTAATATACGATATTTTTTTTCTCTTTCTGACTTACTTCACTCTGTATGACAGTCTCTAGATTCATCCATGTCTCTATAAATGACCCAATTTCATTCCTTTTTATGGCTGAGTAATATTCCATTGTATATATATACCACATCTTCTTTATCCATTTGTCTGTTGATGAGCATTTAGGTTGCTTCCATGACCAGGCTATTGTAAATAGTGCTGCAATGAACATTGGGGTGCATGTGTCTTTTTGAATTATGGTTTTCTCTGGG
>NW_020838757.1:0-9689 GCF_003676395.1 Aethalodelphis obliquidens
AGATTTTCTGATGATGCCCATTCTAACTGGTGTGAGGTGATACCTCATTGTAGTTTTGATTTGCATTTCTCTAATAATTACTGGTGTTGAGCAGCTTTTCATGTGCTTCTTGGCCATCTGTATATCTTCTTTGGAGAAGTGTCTATTTAGGTCTTCTGAGCATTTTTGGATTGGGTGGTTTGTTTCTTTAATATTGAGCTGCATGAGCTGTTTATGTATTTTGGAGATTAACCCTTTGTCTGTTGATTCATTTGCAAATATTTTCTCCCATTTTGAGGTTGTCTTTTCATCTTGTTTATGGTTTCCTTTGCTGTGCAAAGCATTGAAGTTTCATTAGGTCCCATTTGTTTATTTTTCTTTTTATTTCCATTACTCTAGGAGGTGGATCAAAAAGATCTTGCTGTGATTTATGTCAAAGAGTGTTCTTCCTGTGTTTTCCTCTAAGAGATTTATAGTGTCCGGTCTTACATTTAGGTCTCTAATCCATTTTGAGTTTATTTTTGTTAGGTGTTATTTTATGGTGTTAGGGAGTGTTCTAATTTCATTCTTTTACATGTAGCTGTCCAGTTTTCCCAGCACCACTTATTGAAGAGACAGTCTTTTCTCCATTTTTATCCTTGCCCCCTTTGTCATAGATAAGTTGACCATAGGTGCGTGGGTTTATCTCTGGGCTTTCTATCTTGTTGCATTGATCTTTGTTTCTGTTTTTGTGCCAATACTATATTGTCTTTATTACTATAGCTTTGTAGTATAGTCTGAAGTCAGGGAGTCTGATTCCTCCAGCTCCGTTTTTTTCCCTCAAGACTGCTTTGGCTATTTGGGGTCTTTTGTGTCTCCATACAAATTTTAAGATTTTTTGTTCTAGTTCCATAAAAAATGCCATTGGTAATTTGATAGGGATTGCATTGAGTCTGTAGACTGCTTTGGGTAGTATAGTCATTTTCACAATATTGATTCTTCCAATCCAAGAACATGGTATATCTCTCCATTTGTTTGTATCATCTTTACTTTCTTTCATCACTGTCTTATAGTTTCTGCATACAGGTCTTTTGTCTCCGTAGGTAGGTTTATTCCTAGGTATTTTATTCTTTTTGTTGCAATGGTAAATGGGAGTCTTTCCTTAATTTCTCTTTCAGATTTTCGTCAGTAGTGTATAGGAATGCAAGAGATTTCTGTGCATTAATTTTTTATCTTGCAACTTTTCGAAATTCATTGATTAGCTCTAGTAGTTTTCTGGTGGCATCTTTAGGATTCTCTATGTATAGCCCCCTGTCATCTGCAAACAGTGACAGCTTTACTTCTTCTTTTCCAGTTTGTATTCCTTTTATTTCTTTTTCTTCTCTAATTGCCATGGCTAGGACTTCCAAAGCTATGTTGAATAATAGTGGTGAGACTGGACATCCTTGTCTTGTTCCTAATCTTAGAGGAAATGCTTTCAGTTTTTCACCATTGAGAATGATATTTGCTGTGTGTTTGTTGTATATGGGCTTTATTATGTTGAGGTAGGTTCCCTCTATGCCCACTTTCTGGAGAGTTTTTATCATAAATGGGTGTTGAATTTTGTCAAAAGCTTTTTCTGCATCTATTGGGATGATCATATGGTTTTTATTCTTCAATTTGTTAATATGGTGTATTGCATTGATTGATTTGTGTATATTGAAGAATCCTTGCATCCCTGGGATAAATCCCAGTTGATCATGGGGTATGATCCTTTTAATGTGTTGTTGGATTCTGTTGGCTAGTATTTTGTTGAGAATGTTTGCATTCATATTCATCAGTGATTTTGGTCTGTAGTTTTCCTTTTTTGTAGTATCTTTGTATGGTTTTTATATCAGGGTGATGGTGGCCTCATAGAATGAGTTTGGTAGTATTCCTTCCTCTGCAATTTTTTGGAAGAGTTTGAGAAGAATGGGTGTTACCTATTCTCTAAATGTTTGGTAGAATTCCTGTGAAGCCACCTGGTCCTGGACTTTTGTTTGTTGGAAGATTTTTAATCACAGTTTGAATTTCATTACTTGTGATTGGTCTGTTCATATTTTTTATTTCTTCCTGGTTCAGTCTTGGGAGGTTATACCTTTCTAGGAATTTGTCCATTTCTTCCAGGTTGCCCATTTTATTGGCATAGAGTTGCTTGTAGTAGTCTCTTGGGGTGCTTTGTCTTTCATGGTGTCTGTTGTAACTTCTCCTTTTTCATTTCTAATTTTATTGATTTGAGTTCTCTCCCTCTTTTTCTTGATGAGTCTGGCTAATGGTTTATCAATTTTGTTTATCTTATCAAAGAACCAGCTTTTAGGTTTATTGATTTTGCTATTGTTTTCTTTGTTTCTATTTCATTTTTGATTTTTATGATTTTTATGATTTCTGATATTTAAGATTTATTTCCTTCTGCTAACTTTGGGTTTTGTTTGTTTCTTTCTCTAGTTCCTTTAGGTGTAAGGTTAGATTGTTTATTTGAGATTTTTCTTGTTTCTTGAGGTAGGCTTGTATAGCTATAAACTTACCTCTTAGAACTGCTTTTGCTGCATCCCATAGGTTTTGGATCATTGTGTTTTCATTGACATTTGTTTCTAGGTATTTTTAAATTTCCTCTTTGATTTCTTCAGTGAACACTTGGTTATTAAGTAGTGTATTATTTAGCCTCCATGTGTTTGGTTTTTTTAATGTTTTTTTCCCTGTAATTGATTTCTTTTTTTTCTTTTTTTTTGTGGGGCGTGGGCCTCTCACTGTTGTGGCCTCTCCTGTTGTGGATCAAAGGCTCTGGATGCGCAGGCTCAATGGCCATGGCTCACGGGCCCAGCCGCTCCGCGGCATGTGGGGTCCTCCTGGACCGGGGACGAACCCATATCCCCTGCATCGGCAGGCGGACTCTCAACCACTGTGCCACCAAGGAAGCCCCCTGTAATTGATTTCTAATCTCATACTGTGGTGGTCAGAAAAGATGCTTGATATGATTTCAATTTTCTTAAATTTACTGAAGCTTGATTTGTGACCCAAAATGTGATCTATCCTGGAGAATTTTCCATGCACACTTGAGAAGAAAGTGTAATCTGCTGTTTTTGGATGGAATGTTCTAGAGATATCAATTAAATCTATCTGGTCTATTGAGTCATTTAAAGCTTGTTTTTCCTTATTAATTTTCTCTTTGAATGATCTGTCCATTGGTGTAAGTGAGGTGTTAAAGTCCCCCACTATTTTTGTGTCACTGTTGATTTCCTCTTTTATAGCTGTAAGCAGTTGCCTTATGTATTGAGGTGTTCCTATGTTGGGTGCATATATATTTATAATTGTTATATCTTCTTCTTGGATTGATCTCTTGATCATTATGTAGTGTCCTTCCTTGTCTCATGTAACATTATTTATTTTAAAGTCTATTTTATCTGATATGAGTATTGCTACTCCAGCTTTCTTTTGATTTCCATTTGCATGGAATATCTTTTTCCATCCCCTCACTTTCAGTCTGTATGTGTCCCTAGGTCTGAAGTGGGTCTCTTGTAGACAGCATATATATGGGTCTTGTTTTTGTATCCATTCAGCAAGCCTGTGTCTTTTGGTTGGAGCATTTAATCCATTCATGTTTTAGGTAATTATTGAAAAATTATGGTCCTATCACCAGTTTATTCATCGTTTTAGGTTTGTTTTTGTAGGTCATTTTCTTCACTTGTGTTTCCCACTTAGAGAATTTCCTTTAGTCTTTTTTGTAGAGATGGTTTGGTGGTGCTGAATTCTCTTAGCTTTTGCTTATCTGTAAAGCTTTTGATTTCTCCATCGAATCTGAATGAGATCCTTGCTGGGTAGAGTAATCTTGGTTGTAGCTCTTCCCTTTCATCACTTTAAGTATGTCATGCCACTCCCTTCTGGCTTGTACAGTTTCTGCTGAGAAATCAGCTGTTAACCTTATGGGAGTTCCCTTGTATGTTATTTGTTGTTTTTCCCTTGCTGCTTTCAATAATTTTTCTTTGTCTTTAATTTTTTCCAATTTGATTACCATGTGTCTTGACATGTTTCTCCTTGGGTTTATCCTGTATGGGACTCTCTGTGCTTCCTGGACTTGGGTGGCTATTTCCTTTCCCATGTTAGGGAAGTTTTTGACTCTAATCTCTTCAAATATTTTCTCATGTCCTTCCTGTCTCTCTTCTCCTTCTGGGACCCCTATAATGAGAAAGTTGTTGCGTTTAATGTTGTCCCAGAGGTCTCTTAGGCTGTCTTCATTTCTTTTCATTCTTTTCTCTTTATTCTGTTCTGCAGCAGTGAGTTCCACCATTCTGTCTTCCAGGTCACTTATCCATTCTTCTGCCTAAGTTATTCTGCTATTGATTCCCTCTAGTGTATTTTTCATTTGAATTATTGTATTGTTCATCTCTGCTTGTTTGTTCTTTAATTCTTCTAGGCCTTTGTTAAACTTTTCTTGCATTTTCTTGATCTTTGCCTCCATTCTTTTTCCAAGGTCCTGGATCATCTTCACTATCGTTATTCTGAATTCTTTTCTGGAATGCTGCCTGTTTCCACTTCATTTACTTGTTTTTCTGGGGTGTTATGTTGTTCCTTCATCTGGTACATAGCCTTCCTCCTTTTCATCTTGTCTATCTTTCTATGAATGTGGTTTTTGTTCCACAGGCTGCAAGACTGTAGTTCTTCTTGCTTCTGCTGTCTGCCCTGTGGTGGATGAGGCTATCTAAGAAGCTTGTGCAAGTGTCCTGATGGGAGCAAATGGTGATGGGTAGAGCAGGCTGTTGCTCTGGTGGGCAGAGCTCAGTTAAACTTTAATCTGCTTACCTGCTGATGGGTGGGCCTGAGTCCCCTCCCTGTTGGTTGTTTGGCCTGAGGTGACCCAACACTGGAGCCTACCCGGGCTCTTTGGTGGGGCTAATTGAGGACTCTGAGAGGGCTTACACCAAGGAATACTTCACAGAAGTTCTGCTGCCAGTGTCCTTGTCCTCATGGTGAGAAAGAGCCCCCCCTCCCACCTTGCAGGAGACACGTAACACCAGCAGGTAGGTCTGGTTCAGTCTCCAGTGGGTTCACTGCTCCTTCCCCTGGGTCCCAATGCGCACACTACTTTGTGTGTGTCCTCCAAGAGTGGAGTCTCTGTGTCCCGCAGTCCTGTCAAAGTTCTGCAATCAAATCCCACAAGCCTTCAAAGTCTGATTCTCTAGGAATTGCTCCTCCCATTGCCGGCCCCCCAGGTTTGGAAGCCTGATGTGGGTCTCAGAACCTTCACTCCAGTGGGTGGACTTCTGTGGTATGTGTTCTCCAGTTTGTGGGTCACCCACCCAGCCATTATGGAATTTGATTTTATTGTGATTGCACTCCTTGTGCCATCTCATTGTGGCTTCTCCTTTGTCTTTGGATGTGGGGTATCTTTTTTGGTGAGTTCCAGTGTCTTCCTGTCGATGATTGTTCAGAAGTTAGTTGTGATTCCAGTGTTCTTGCAAGAGGGAGTGAGAGCATGTCCTTCTACTCCACCATCTTGAACCAATCTCTCAAGTCCCAGACTTTTTCTGATGTTGTGTTCCCCATCATGCACAGGTGAAGTCTGACCCAATTCTCCAGCTGTCTGGGACCCCACTTTGTTTTGATTAGGCCTCTATTAGTTTTAACCTATGGTTGTACTTACTGCAATATTGTTCATAGTTTTCCTGTTTACAAGTCTTCATTCACCACCAGATTGAATGTTCCTGGAAAGTGCCCACCCTGCCTTATATATCCTTCCATCATCGAAGTCTACACAATGGTTTACATAATATCTGATAAACTTTTAGCAAACTTGTCTTTCAACATTTTCAAGAAATATACAAGTATCTCTTCCTTTTATATATTTGCTTTTCACTAAAAGAAGATAGGTCTATGCCCAAAGGTAAGCTTTGATTTAAAAAGAAAGAAAAAAGGCCAACTTTGTAGAGCTCCTACAAAGGATTGATGGATTTGTTCATTCAATCAGTATTTATTAAGTGCTGAGTGCCAACTGGGTGCCAGGCACTGTTCTATGTGCTAAGGAAACAGCAATGAATAAAACAGACCCAAATCCCTATCTTTATGGATTTATTCTTGTTGAAAGACAAACTGAGGCATTTAAAAATTTTTAAGTGTTTATTTAAGCAAAAATCAATTCTATTTGGGCAGCATCCAATCTAGCAGATAGACAGGAGCTCCGAGGAGCTGTACAAAATGAAAGACTTTTATAGGCAGAAGGGAATGGGAACAAGGCAAAAAAGTGGGTTGGTTATTGCAAGGTTACTTTCCTTTAGGGGATGGCAGGGGTTTACCCAGCAGATTACCTCACTAGTGCTGATCAGGCTGTTCCTGATTGACTGGTTTGAGATTTTATTTCTGGGAGAGCTGAAACTGTAATTAAGTCAAGTCTCACTTTGGTGACTTGGGGCTTGGCATAAGTGTCTTTATTTGGGGTTTGTTGCTTGTTTTTTAAAATTCTAATGAAGGAAATAGACCACAAGTAAAATATCTAGTCTATTGCATAGTGATAAAGTGCTAAGGAAAATAAATAAAGCTGGGAAAGGGGATACAAGTAACTGGGAGAATGGGTTGACATTTTTGATAGGGTGGGCATTGCCAGCATCATCAAGAAGGTAACTTTTGGGTAAAGGCCTGAAGAGATTGCCAGCGATGTGGACATCTAGAATAGCATTCCAGGAAGAAGGAACAGCATGTTAAATCCAACAGGCAGTTCTTTAGTTCTCATGTGACTTCTCCTCCTTAGCAGCTCTCGATGCAGTAGATCACTCTGCTACCACGATGCTGCTCTCCAGGTTTCCTCTTCTCTTAACTGATGCCTCCTTTGTTCGTTCTTCTCATGATTTTTAAATGTTGGAGTACTTCGTAGCTCAATCATCATAATTCTTTTCTTCTCTCTCCATTTCCTGTATCACCTCATCCACCCTGTGGCCTAAATACACCTAAATTTGTATTTCCAACCCTGACTTCTCTGACCACTTTATCGAGACCTGTATATCTCGTTGCTTACTTGACAACTCATCTACATTCATCCCAAGTTTAGTATGTCCAAAATCAATCTTTTGATTTTCAGCCCCACTTCCAAAAGCTTCTTCACCTTTTCTTTGCCATCTCAGTAAATGGTATCATTATTCATATAGTTTGTTCAAGCTAAAACTTAGGAGTCTTCCACAAACCCTTTTTCCTCTCACCTCTCACAGAAAATCAGTGGGCAGGTCCTGTTGTATCTAACTCTGTATTAAAATATATTTGAATTAATGATACTCTTGGAATGTAAGAATGTTTTATTTATATTATTATAAACTAATATATTATGGTATATATGTGATTTATATAACTATTATAAATATAAATATGGAAATATTATTTATGTCATTATATATAATATAACCCAATATAATGATATAAATACACATACATGTATATTAATAACACAAATATAAAAATTATCTTCTAATTTTTTCTCTCTGCTTCAACTCTTGTTCTCTGCCTCTGCCTCTTCCTATTTGATTCTCCATACAGCATGTAGAATCATCCTTTAAAACTAAAAATGTGATTGTGTCATTCCTCGGCTCAAAAATCTTTAGTGATTTTACATCTTCCAGAAGCAAATCCAGACTCCTTATCATATCCAGCAGGCCCTACATAATCTAGTCCTTAGCTGCATTTCATCTCTATAACCTTCCCTGTCACTTTCCACTCCCGCACCAAGCAGGGCCCTGCCTTGGGATCTTTTCTGTGGATGTTCCCTTTGCTGGAACACTCACTTGAATATCCTCAGTGCGCCTTCACTTCATTCATGTCTGTCTAAATGTCACGTCAACACAGAGGTTATCCCTAAGTACTCTATCTAAAAATGGAATCCTCCACCAGTCTATATTCCCATGTCTTATTTTATTTTTCTTAATAGCCTTCATCACCATGTGGCAATATAGTACATATTTATTTGAATTTTGAATTTATTTTGAATTTTGGCTTCCATAGCCCCCTATATACAGCCCCATCATAGCAGTTAATAAAGTATATCTTAATTGGAAGTAATTTTTCTCATTCATTGGACTGTATGCCCCTGGAAGGAAACGACATTAACATTCATTTCTGATTTGCCAATGTTCAGAAAAGGACTGCGCACATAGGGGTGCTTCATAGAAGTGTATTGAGTGAATTAATTATTACTTGGTATCATTGTTTCCTCAAGAAGCAATTCCGAGAATCTCTGGTGTTTCCCCAAAGCATTAGGCCAGTAACATTCTTATGATCAACCGTCTTCCACTGGGTAAAATGCAGCCAATTTCTGGTTTAGAAAATGGATAAATGATGTTCTGAAATCATATGAAATTTTAGATTATAATTTTTAAAAGTATGCAGTTTTTCACATGACCAAATGCAGAGTTTGACAATATTAAGACAGCAAATGCAGAGATTAGAATCTTAGATTTTGTAGAATTTGACATTCGTGATCATCTACTCCAATGCCTTGTTTTATACATGATGAAGCTGCGGGCCAGAACTCGGGAGGTGACAAAACTAAAGCTAAAGGAAGAGTTGGGATATCTGGATCACAGTCCAGTTTTTTTCCTCACTGTACCATTCTTCCATCCTTACTCAATTTCCTTGATCTTGATGATCACATCTCCAATGGTAAACTCAGAAGCCTGTATATATCCAACCTCTTCATTCTATTGTGTTTTATCATATTAGATTTTCATTTGCTTATATAGGAGTACCAGTGATCCAATTCAGTGAGTCATACTTTTCATCAAGAGTACGATGCAGAAAAATGCAGACACAGATCTGATTTTTAGATAAATTCTAAGCTGTAGCTTGAGTCTACAAATCATCAATATTATGGAAGACCATTCTTTTTTAAAAAAAATTAATTAATTTTTGGCTGCATTTGCTTCTTTGTTGCTGTGTGCAGCTTTCCCTCATTGCGGCAAGTGGGGGCTACTCTTCTTTGCAGTGTGTGGGCTACTCATTGCAGTGGCTTCTCTTGTTGCGGAGCACAGGTTTTAGACATGCAGGCTTCAGTAGTTGTGCTCACGGGCTCAGTAGTTGTGGCTCGTGGGCTCTAGAGCGCAGGCTCAGTAGTTGTGGCACATGGACTTAGTTGCTCCACAGCATGTGGGATCTTCCCAGACCAGGGCATGAACCTGTGTCCTCTGCATTGGCAGGTGGATTCTTAACCACTGCACCACCAGTGAAGCCCCTTGAAGACGATTCTTTTTTTAAAATTTAATTTAATGTATTTTTTATACAGCAGGTTCTTATTAATTATCCATTTTATACATATTAGTGTATATATGTCAATCCCAATCTCCCAATTCATCACACTACCACCCCCACCCACCACTTTCCCCCCTTGGTGTCCACACGTTTGTACTCTACATCTGTGTCTCTATTTCTGCCCTGCAAACCGGTTCATCTGTACCATTTTTCTAGGTTCCACATATATGCATTAATATACGATATTTTTTTTCTCTTTCTGACTTACTTCACTCTGTATGACAGTCTCTAGATTCATCCATGTCTCTATAAATGACCCAATTTCATTCCTTTTTATGGCTGAGTAATATTCCATTGTATATATATACCACATCTTCTTTATCCATTTGTCTGTTGATGAGCATTTAGGTTGCTTCCATGACCAGGCTATTGTAAATAGTGCTGCAATGAACATTGGGGTGCATGTGTCTTTTTGAATTATGGTTTTCTCTGGG
>NW_020838758.1:0-9686 GCF_003676395.1 Aethalodelphis obliquidens
ATGAGGCATCTGCTCATTGACTCCCCAACTGATGCAGAGGGCAGGTGGGGAAATGGGGCGGGGGGGTTGCACCATACTCCTTGGTCTCCCCATCACCCCCTGCCTGTCGCGGGGAGACTGAACTGTTTGTGCCGTGACCACATCCTTGTTCGTGTGTTCTCGTTCCTGTGAGTGAGGCTGGAGAGACTGACCTGCCTTCACTCTGCCTGGGGTGACGTCACTCATTGCTGCAACTCATTGACGTCAAGCACTTGGGTGACGTCAGAGGAGGACTCACAGGCTGGCACAGACTCGGGGTCCGAGGCCATGAGGCCAACTCTGGTGCCAAAGCCAGGCGCCCTAGCTTCCACTGGTGGATATTGTTCCTCAACTTTGCCTGAATCTATCGAATTCCTTTCAAAATATTAAAGGCAATTTGTAGAATATTTTTACAAACGATGTTGGAAATGCTGTGAAATGAAGACATCAATGCACAGTATTTGCTCAGGGCAAATTTTCTTATATATTTCCTCTCTGTCATTTTCTTTTCAGGGTTCCTTTTCATGTAAACTTTAGTTCTGAAATTATCTTTTTGCAGAACTTTTTGCCTTCACTAAACAATCTGTTAGAAGAAATATAATTCGATTTATTTTACTCTGAACTTATTTTACATTTGAAATTTTCTGTAGCAAATAAGTACAAATTAGCATTTTATTCTGAACAAAAATTACAGTTGTGAAAAAATAATTTGCTAAGGAAATAAAAGAAAAGATGAACACAACATAACCAGTATTATAACCAGAGAATGTTGTGACCTGAATGTCACGGTTTTGTCTAGAAACTAGGAGCATAAAGAGAGCTTTCTCCCCTCTGGTGTTAGCTACAACAGATAATCTAACAAACTAAAATTGTTTAGGCTTTTAGGTGTTTTGATTTTTATGTTTTATTTCTCTGTGGTCTGACACCTTCCTATGCAGGTGTTTGGGGTGTTTTCTCATTTTCTTCTCATTGATTTGGAATGAAGATTTCTGAAGCATCAAGGATTAGCATCCAGCCTGTTATTGAACCATGGATCTTGTATGTATGGGACCATATCAGAACGTTTCTTAGAAATCAGCCTGGTTTACAAGAATGATCCATAGTGTGTGATAAATATTTGATTCTAGCCAAATACGAATACAAATGGTTTGTGTTCTTGGAAAATAAAGCAACTCGCTACAAGGATACATGAAATGCAGATTATAATCCTTTCAGGTTTCCCTTATTAATTAAAATGGAGGTGGTGTCTGGAGATGAGAGACAAAGCACCCATTTTTTAAAAGATCTGGTGTAGTCCCTCATATTATAGGAGAGGGTATGCAGCAGAGAACAACCAGATCTATTTCATACATATTGAGCAGTTACATATTTTTCCCAATGAAAATGTCTAAAAGTTTTTCTGGTGACAAGATAATGCCTGTTCATTGTACAAAGACATGAATATCTGAAATCAGAATAAAGGAGAAAGAAACAAATCACCAGAAATTTCAATGTTCAATACACAGAAACGCCATCTTTCCAAACATTTACACATATGCACACATACACCACATGTACATATACTATCTATAAATATACATAAAATGTTCATTTAATATTGTATATAAAAGTACACATATAACAACATGCATATGCATGGGTTAAGGAACAGAGCAAATCTAAGTAAATGGATTCAAAGTGGGACATGTATCCTGCTCAATGTATTTAAAAAAAAAATTCAGAATTACCTCACTCCCAACAATCTAAACTCAAAGTTTGAATTTATTCCAAACTGGAAGACACTTTCACTGGGAAAAAATGGTTAAATCCTCTGTTATTTGAGATTACTAACTACAGTTATTTTTTTTAAACATCTTTATAGGAGTATAATTGCTTTACAATGGTGTGTTAGTTTCTACTTTATAACAAAGTGAATCAGCTATACATATACATATGTTCCCATATCTCTTCCCTCTTGCGTCTCCCTCCCTCCCACCCTCCCTATCCCACCCCTCTAGGTGGTCACAACGCACCAAGCTGATCTCCCTGTGCTATGCGGCTGCTTCCCACTAGCTGTCTATTTTACATTTGATAGTGTATATATGTCCATGCCACTCTCTCACTTTTTCCCAGCTTACCCTTCCCCCTCCCCATGTCCTTAAGTCCATTCTCTACGTCTGTGTCTTTATTCCTGTCCTGCCCCTATGTTCTTCAGAACCATTTTTTTTTTTTAGATTCCATATATACTTGTTAGCATACGATATTTGTTTTTTCTCTTTCTGGCTTACTTCACTCTGTATGACAGACTCTAGGTCCATCCACCTCACTACAAATAACTCAATTTTGTTTCTTTTTATGGCTGAGTAACATTCCATTGTATATATGTGCCACATCTTTTTTATCCATTAGTCTGTCGGTGGACATTTGGGTTGCTTCCATGACCTGGCTATTGTAAATAGAGCTGCAATGAACATTGTGGTACATGTCTCTTTTTGAATTATGGTTTTCTCAGGGTATATGCCCAGTTGTGGGATTGCTGGGTCATGTGGTAGTTCTATTTTTAGTTTTATAAGGAACCTCCATACTGTTCTCCATAGTGGCTGTATCCATTTACATTCCCACCAACAGTGCGAGAGGGTTCCCTTTTCTCCACACTCTCTCCAGCATTTATTGTTTGTAGATCTTTTGATGATGGCCATCCTGACTGGTGTGAGGTGATACCTCATTGTAGTTTTGATTTTCATTTCTCTAATGATTAGTGATGTTGACCATTCTTTCATGTGCTTGTTGGCACTCTGCATATTTTCTTTGGAGAAATGTCTATTTAGGTCTTCTGCCCATTTTTAGATTGGGTTGTTTGTTTCTTTGATATTGAGCAGCGTGAGCTGCTTGTAAATTTTGGAGATTAATCCTCTGTCAGTTTCTTCATTTGCAAATATTTTCTCCCATTCTGAGGTTGTCTTTTGGTCTTGTCTATGGTTTCCTTTGCTGTGCAAAAGCTTTGAAGTTTCATTAGGTCCCATTTGTTTATTTTTGTTTTTATTTCCATTTCTCTAGGAGGTGGGTCAAAAAGGATCTTGCTGTGATTTATGTCATAGAATGTTCTGCCTATGTTTTCCTCTAAGAGTTTGTTAGTGTCTGGCCTTACATTTAGGTCTTTAATCCATTTTGAGTTTATTTTTGTGTATGGTGTCAGGGAGTGTTCTAATTTCATTCTTTTACATGTAGCTGTCCAATTTTCCCAGCACCACTTATTGAAGAGGCTGCCTTTTCTCCATTGTATATTCTTGCTTCCTGTATCAAAAATGTGACAATATGTGCGTTTATCTCTGGGCTTTCTATCCTGTTCCATTGATATGTATTTCAGTTTTTGTGCCAATACCGTACTGTCTTGATTATTGTAACTTTGTTAACTACAGTTATTTTATTCTACATTACTTCTAGACCAGTTGGAAGATCTGTGTCATGAGATTCAGTTCACCTGCCACTAAGCAATCTAAACTTCTTGGCTAAAAATTGCAGCAGCAAGAAGCCATTGTTTTTAGGCATAGCAAATTTTCCTAAGGGTCAATGGTTTTTCTCAGTATAGGCAAGAATGGGAGGTCCTTCCACAAGATTCAAATGCTCCTTCTTGTTTCAGAATATAGAAAGCCAACATAATATGGAGGCAGTGAATATGAAAAGAAACTAAAATGGTTGTAGTACATTTAGAAATGCTTTTCCTTTTATTTCTAGTTAAATAAATGCATCTGTGTTTAATGGAGTTCTAATTTATTATTTACTGATGGGTAATCAGGTTGCTTGCTTTCCATCTTTATGTCTCCTTGCTTAATGTTCACGTTGATATAACTGAATTTTTCTTTCTTTTCTTTCCCTTGTAGTAAAAATCTTCATACGTTCCAAAAACAAAATCTTTGTGACCTTGTCAAATGTTTCACTAAAAGCACTTCACTTCATCTATATTCTGAGTCCAGAATGAACCATTTTGGCAGTTTCACTTATCTTTTTTCTTACAGATAGCATTTATTGATTGGTCTTAACTTTATTAAAGATCAACCTGCCTTCTTTTCAATGAATAATGAATCAAAACCAGCTTAAGTTGAGACACTTATTCTCAGCTTTACTGAAGGAGATTTCTCAGTGGATACAAAGCATCTCTATTTTAAGTCAGTAATGAAAGCTCAGAGCATAGTCCCTGCCATAGGTGCTGTTCTTCTGGGAAATGAAAATATCTTGGCTTCTTAAAATGTTAGAAATGACAGTAATATGTCTTTCTCAGTAATACCAGGAATTTTCTCTTTGGCTCTGGGTTTAATCTTTAAACTGGAAAATCACAAAAATGAAAATCCTTAAAGAAACAAATCATGGGAAATATTTCAATTTGGTCAATCATTTTGATGTCTTATCCCATGTATATCAGTACTGATAAGTGAAGGACAAGTGTTATTTGTATTTGTCATAAGATAAAAAGAAGCTATTACTGAGGTCACAGTTCAAGATCCCATGACTTTGCTCTAACTGCCCCTTCTGCAAGGAGGTCATTTCCCAAAAGAAGAGCACCAGTGGTCGCTGTATGGAGCTGCAGAATGGACAGACAACAAAGGCCAGGGGCAAAGGATAAAATGTTCTCCATCCTTGTTTGCCTGGGGCAGTAAGTAGCTCATCATCATTTTTACAGGAACTCACCCATGTTGAGGTTCCACCACTGACAGCTCGTAGTTTAGGTCTGAAAAATCTATGGCAAAAAAACTTTCTATTGTGAGCTTATACACTCAGTGTTCAGGGGTTAAGCCAAGTTTTCTCAAAAATTATTATAATAAATATTTTCATATGCAGATGTCAATATTCTAGAACTGTAACTGAACAACTTTCATTTGCCCAACATGCAGCAAGCCAAAACGCTGAGATTCAGAGGTTTGCAACAAAGAGTTTAGTTACAAGGCAACCAAGCAAGGAGATGGGAGAAGAAGTCTCCGATCCACCTCCCCAAATGTGAGGGGCTTGGGATTTTTATGGGTTAAAGAAGCAGGATGGTCTCAGACATGGGGAATGGTGATTGGAGGTTGGGAAAAGGTGAGGCAATTGGTGTTCTGTGCAGGTGTATCTGAGTTACATGCTTCTTCATGGGATGCATGCTAAAAAATGGAGTTGTTTAGCATGATCTGAGGGTGACATGTTTGGCCCTCTGGTGTCAAAAGGCCATTCACTGGACATCCACAAAGGCCCAGTTTTAGGGTCTGTGGTCCCAAGCAGTCTTAGCTGACTTGAGCTCGAACTAGACACATCTGACTCCGAGTTCCTGGAAAACAACTCAGGCAAACATCTTATTGTTTACGTTATGTGAAGCTTGGAGGGTATGCAATTTGGAACAGAAGAATTAAAGCAAGCTTGCCCAGCGAAGGCAGGCTATAAGCGGTGGGGGTTTTAGCAACTAGTAATACAAGCTCAAGAATTTCCGTTACTCACCAGCTTCTGTTAATCCTATGGGGCATGGTTTCAAAACTGGAATCACATCTCAAGATGCAAACCTGGAGACAAAGCCGCGGGTCTTAACTCCCGGTCACAGGTTCTCACCCATGGGACGTTCCAAGAGTCTGTCTTCTTTCCTTGTTCCTGCATCTTTGCCTTCTCCCTAGGTGAATGCATTTCCTTCTTCTAGAGAAGTCCTGGATTGAAAGAAGCTGTCTAGGGGGAGGTGAGCTGACAACACTCATTTTCTCAGAGAGATTAGGCAGAAGAGGTGGCTGTGATGAGGGTTTTCCTTTGCTCCACGGCAGCCTTTCAATGCATGTGAGAGAAAGACCTTCCCCAGCAGAGGAGGGGTGTTCTGTCTACAAGGAAAAATAGTGCAGCCGTGCTCCCTGGTTAACCCCTTCAAATGAGCTCCCAGTGCACAATTATGGGGATTCCTTCAGGGCAAAACAGAAACAGCAAATTCATAAATTCTTCTAGTCTCTGCTGATTTTGTTACGTAAGTTGCTTTAACAGGTGTATGGAAGCAGAATCTAAAATGAGCAAACAGGCCTTTTCCAAATCATTTCTTTTTGAAAGTTATTGCCCAGAAGTGATCAGCATCATATGTTCTGAAAGTACGAAGGGACTAAAGGACAGGCTGAAAAAGCAAGGGAGCAGGACACCAGATCTGCACAGGTGGTTCTAGCGGACTTTCTTTCCAGCCACACTGCAAACCCACACCTGGATTGAGAGCTGCCCGCAAGGTAAAGGTGCTGCAGGGCCAGGACAAGAATGCACACTGGGACACTGTATTTACAAGGGATCCTATTTTTCATTTTGTAGGGTTGCTACATCATTTTTACAGGCTTTCGGGGCCTGTGGTTCAGCGAGACATGCGAGCATGAGTTAGGGGAAATGCCAGGGTCTGTGTTTTCCTAGAAAAGTGCCTGACTCTATGTCTCTTCTCACCACATTTACCCAATCCTATAGAACACGCAAACACACACCCCCTTTCACACAGAAGCTCTCTCATATCCACATACTCATACTCACTCACAGACACACAAATACACTCTCACGCTCTCCTACACGCTTACACTCATCCGTCTAGTCACAACTACAATCTCGCATTTTCATATACGGTTTACTCGCGTCCACACAAACTCACAAGGTGCTCACAGACACACTTGCACATTCTCATACGCACCCACTCACACTCTCTTACATTCATCATCCACTCAGCAAACACATTTTCAAACCTATGCTAAAAACACACATACTCTCAGAGGCATTTCCCACCCCACCTCTTTGTTCCCCCTCCCCTTCACACACACACACACACACACACACACACACACACACACACACACACGTGCACTCACGCACTTGCCCTGCTCTGCTGATTCATCAGCCCCGGGTCTCAGCCCCAGCCTGTGTGAGACCCACCCCATCAGAGGCTGTTGGACATGGAGGAAAGCTGAGACTCCCCGGTTCACTTCTCATCCCCGGAATGACTGCATTCAGCCTCCTGCAGCTCAGGAGAAGTAAGGGCTGCAGAGAACGTGCACCAGCTCCACCTGCAAGGCTCCCACAACAAGCCCTGAGGTGCGTATCTGTTGGGAACAAGTGGCTTGTGTGATTTAGTCTCACGTCAGTCTTCAGCTCTAAGTGTCAAGGATCCTGACCTCGCAAGAAATACCCTTTCCCCAAGGTCCTCTGAAAAGCCCCATGGGCACCATTCTTGGATAAATATGGTCATTGTAAATGACAAAGGGAAAAGCCAGGCACAGGGTCCCAGGGAGGTCAAAGGGCTCTGGGCTGGGAATTAGGAGGCATGTCTGCAGGACCCAGCGCTGCCCACACGCTCTGGGCGGTCGAGGGCCTGTCCCCAGGCGTTCCCACAGCCTTGCCTTTCCCCTCCCGTGCTAACGTGGGAGTGGGATGGTGACAGAGCCAAGCCCAGCCAACCCCCTCTCCTCCCAGTTTACTGGAGTCTGTGGTTCTCAGCTCTGACCTTATAGGAGCACTTCTGATCGCCCTTGACATCTGAGTCCTCTCCCTGATGACCTGCGAACAGCTTAGTGTGTTGAGCTTCTCCGTGAAACGTGGTCTCTCTCTAGACCTTTGCCCATAGATTCGAATGACAGTCACCCTGAGCTCACTCTGTGCAGACAGCTGATGCCTCACAGAGCATGCCTGGTGGAAAAGAAAACAAAAACAAAAACAAAAAAAGCAAAACCCAGCATAGAACAGCTTGAACTCTAGAGGTCAAGCAAAAGCGACACAGGGTAAAAGCCATGAGGATTAAGAAGTGGCTATAAATGCTAAAGTGGCTGCCTCGGGGGAGCAGGCTAGAGTTCATCACGAGAAGCTGTTCTCTTGTGCCTGTGAGTGGGACTTCTGATAACACACCCCAAGTAGTGAACCCTGTGTAAAAGCATTAAGTGAACGAAGGCCAGGTTGGGGTTGGCATCCTTTGTTTCAACAAACAGGACGGCATTTCCACCTGAAAGAAGTTCACAGAGACCATTCACCAGCTGGGAAAATTTGGGAAGACTGAACTCCCAGAACCTAGCTTGTTCTCATTTGTGTACCTCACACGATTCTGAGATAATCAAATGCAATATCGCACGTGACAGTGGCTGGGGGAATGTCGCGTGTCATGCAGAGTGTTTGTCATACTTTTATTGAAGTCTCACTTTGGGGATATCCTTTAGACGTCTTAATTTCTGAGTTGGATCCTAGAATTGTCTCAGGGTTTAGTGACCCGTCAAAAGTGTGACAGAGAAGGTAGTAGGACTTTAATCTGTCCTGCTCACCTGATGAGCTATTGTTTCATTGAACCCCTACAAGCTGTATTAAGAGATGCCTGGTTTCACTCCTCCCGTTATCACAGGAGCTTCATGGGTGTGGGTCTTTGACAGCCGTGGAATCAAGTGGTGTCAAATTGTGAAGAGTCAGGTCAGAGGTCATTCTTTTTTCTAGTAAACATTAAACTTTAATTACTTTTAATATATCAGTTAACATAATCAAAGACATTGTGCCTCTGTTTCTTCATTATGGTGGTGGCTGCTTGAGAGCCAGGGCCACATTGTATCCTCTCTGTTATCATAACTTTCTGGCATATATCAGGCTTTAAAGCCATACATGGAATAAGTGAATGATGAATGAATGAAATCAACAATATCCTGATTATGCTTCATGATCATTCATGGCTTCCTCTAAATGCCACAGAAGGTCAGAGATCTGCTGGTCCAAACCCTGTGTTTTTGTTTAAGGAGGATGAAATCCAAATGGATGGAGTTGACAAGCAAGGCTGTAAAACTACAAAGTTCTAGAAACAAGTCCTAAGGCCCAGCGCAGGGTTCTGTGTCTACCCCTCCCCACACTGCATTCTTCTGTTGATCCTGGGAATTTGGGGAGACTTAGCAAAGTGAAATAAGGAGAAATAAATCAACCAAGAATAGTGCTGACTGTGTTCACTAATAGCCTTGCACGGCTGCTGGGAACAGTCCTTGTGTTGACAGAGTCCATTCAGAGCCAAACATACTTTTGTTTCCTGAGGTCAGGTTGGGCCTGAATGTGCCATTTCACTAGCATGCGTGGTGTCCCTGGTTGAGGAGTGAGGGTGCCCGGGCCCTGAAGGCGCCAGCACCCCAGCACGTCCTTCCCTGGGAGGTGACACAAAGCATCCCCTTTGCCCAACACAAAGAGGACTTTGGTGAGAAGAGAAATGAGCCTGGTTGCCTGCCCCGCCTTCGGCTGCTCTCCTGGTCCTCCAGGTGGAGATGTGCTGCTTGCCTTGCGTATCTATTCCTGTTTGTTAAACTGCTCCAAGACAGAGCCAATTTATACACTGACTCACTTCAGATTCTAGAACTAGCAAAAAAGGAAAAGCTTTAATATGTGGCACGTGAGCAACCTGATGACTTTCTTTCACGTATTTGCAAATCCACATTGAGTCTCATCCCCTGAGAACACGTCCATAAACTAGCTCGTCCTCAGATGCTTTTACCTTCTGTGCATGTGTGCCGCATCCCTCTTGTCCTACTGCTTATCGCTGCACCTTCCTGGGTCTTCAGTGGCCCAGCAGGTGGCAAAGGATCTCCCCTCCACAGCCCCAGAACCCCACTGGCGGGGCCCGGTGGTGGGCGGGTCTTCCCATGGCTGAGGTTCCCCCTGAGCATCTAAGCCCAGGTCTTCCTGGGGCCTCGGGCCTCACAGGCTCTTCTCCA
>NW_020838759.1:0-9685 GCF_003676395.1 Aethalodelphis obliquidens
TTAACTCGAAGGTGCTGGGAGCCCCTGGCGGGGCCTGGCTCAGAGGGTGCAGTCGCTAGTGTGTCCTCTCAGGCCCGAGCTCTCCTGGAAGCCGATGGTGATTGGATTCCCCTATCTATCTTCTCTAGCTTGTCACTCCCTGAAATCACCTCATTTGTTTATTGGCTTGTTCTCTACTTTCCCACCAGAATGAGCCCCCTGAGAGCAGGGACCTTGTCTGTTGTGTCTAGTGTTGGATTTCCAGGCTCTAGAACAGCAAGTCCTGGACATAGTGAGGCTACAAGGGTATTTGTTGAAGGAATGATTAAGTAAATGAATGAATAAATGAATGAATGAAGGGCTTTATACAAGCTTGGCCTTGCTCCTGACCTGGACTCAGCACACACCCTTCTCCCTCCCCCTCACTTACCCCTGCCTCAGGACCACCCAGGAACACCTGCTTTTCCTGCTCCCGGAACACTCTTCCCCAGATATATTCATGCCCCACTCCTTACCTCCTTCGGGTATCTGTTTAACTGCCATCATCTCAGGCCCTCTCTGACCACCTTGCCTAAAATTGCAAAGGACCCCCAACTTCTGGCATTTCCTACCCTCCCACCCCCACCTCGGCTTTCTTTTCTCCACAGCACTTAGCACCTTCTAATGTAATAATAACTTCTCTACTTTGTTTATTGCTTCTCACTCTCCATGAGCACAACAGCTCCAAGAAGGAGGGGATTTTTGTCTGTTTTATTGGCTTCTATCCCCTGCTCTCTGAACACAGTACACGGTCAGTAAAAACTTGCCACATGAATGAGTGAACTGGAGGCCAGACAAAGGAGCTAGGGTAAGTAGGCTGGGGTAAACAGAGAGGACTTCCTGGAAGAGGGGACTTTAGTTGGGACTGATGGGATTAGGAAAGGCGTAAAGTTGGTGGGATAAAATTCCAGGCTGCATAAAGGACTCAAAACCAAACGAAGTTTCCCCAGGGTCTGGAGCTGGGATATCACAGGTACAGACTTCCTTTTTGTCCCCCCTCAGATGCTTAGATCTTATGCTGTCTGACAACAGTTCTTTGAAAATTTATTCAGTGTTTTATTCATCCTTGAATTCTTTAAAGCCGCAAATCAAACAGTCACTGGGTGCTTTGCTCACCAAGTTCCAGGCTCCTGTGTTGCAAATAACTGTGCTCTTTTGCATACCAAGCAGACCTTTCTCTGTCCCCGGAAAATGAACTTCTCCTGCTCTAATTGCATCCACAGCGAGGCAGAGCAATCATCTTCTCTTCCCAATTTGCATTATGCAAAACCTTCATCTCAAGTTTCTAAAAGTACTGCGAATGATTCACGGCCTTCTGACTCCAGGAAGTGCATGGCTTAATCTGCCAGTCCATATAAATTAGGTTTATTGGGGGAAAATAAAGGAGCCTTGATACTGTGAACTATTGGGGAATAATCATCCCTGAGTGTGGATGTCCTATAAATCTGCTTCTTAGGGGAAAATGGGGCAGCTGACCACACACATATCGCTGGATTTACAGCCTTCGTTCAGTTACAAAATTGAAAAGGGCAGTGGACTTCTGTCTCAGGCAAACTCCTGTGCTGTCTGGGGCGGGCCTGGTCCTCTGTGAACTGGGGGCAATCTGGCCTAAGAAAGGCCCCTGGAAGGTAAGACAGGAAAGGGGGATGCTCAGGGTTGTAGCAAGAGCACAGTATGAGAGATACGGCTTTGTAGACCAGCTGTGCACGTTCATTGCTTTGTGACATCAGGCAGGTGACTTAACCCCTCTGGGCTTGAGTTTCCTCACCTGCCGCTGGGGACAACAAAACCTACCAAAACAGGTGGTGGAAGGTTAAATGCAGTTCTGAATGGAATCGTTGTTGGGCACTTTCTCTGTGTCAGGCCCTGGTCTATCCTCTGGGGAAGCAGGAGACACAAGGATGGACAAGGTCCCTGACCTCAGGGTGCTTGGAGAGAAGAGACAAGGGAAGAAGACTGCTGCCTGGGGAAGCACAGACAGTGATAAGGTCTGGGAAGTGAGTGCAACAGGACCTGTGACAGTGAGTGTGGGTGAGAACAGCCCTCTGTTCTGGCCCAGGTCGTCAGAGCCTACTAGAGCCATAAATCCATGCAGATCTGGTCTCCAGCAGCTGCCAGCTATGAGTGTGCTGGGTTCTGTTCCTGGGTGTCAGGACCGAATGCTACCAAATATATTCATTAACAGATATATTATTATCGTTACTATTTTCATTTTACATTTTACAGATGAGGAAACTGAGAACTACTGTGGAATCTATAAGCATCAAGACATTCCTATTTGATACATACCTATCTTCCATCTCTAAATGCATTTGCCTGGACGACTGAGGAAAGGAATGCCTTGCTCCTTTTACCAGTTCTTAAACTACTGTCTCAGCTGAGAACCCTCCCTGCTATGTGTTACTCTGGGATACTGGGGTTGTCTCTGCAAACCGTGTTTCGGCTTTGTGAGGGCTCCAGCAGGGAGGGCTAGAGGAAGACCTGGAGACTGGACAGGAAGAAAGGATGTGCTCTTTCCTGTCTGCTTCCTGTCCCTGTTTTGTTGCTTCTTCCTGTTTGTTTTATTGTCCTTGTTAATATCACCTTGGCGCCCTCAGGCATACCAGCACCAACCAGCCAGAGCTACATGATTCTGAGCCCCACAGTTCTAGTTCTACAAGGTCCCTCTTCCAAGCTTCTGTTTTACTCATTACAGCTCTTCCTTTGGTTCCCCAGCCCTAAAGCAGTAGCTGATTCCTGCAGTTGCCACCTCTGTGACACCTTAGTGTAAGGGTGGCAAGTTTTTTTAAGAGCCATATAGTAAATACTTTACATACCACAGACAATATGTGGGCGTGGCCGTGTGCCAATAAAACTTTATTTACAAAGGCAGACTGCTCACCCGTGACCAGTGGTTTGCGGATCCCTGCCTCTCTTTGCATTGTAACCCTTCAACATCTGGTTAACAATTATACAAATACACTATTTTTATTGTTCTTAAAATAACTGGCATGGTTTCTGTCTTCTGACTGGACTCTTCCTCCTACAGATACTGGAACCAAGATTAGGGTTCATAATTGACTTACTAAATAAGGCATTTAATGTGCTTGCTCCTTTCTGCCCATTGGGTCCAAACAGCAGAATGCCAACAATGTAGTGGAGCAGTGTGATGTCTGGTACAATGAAAAGAATCTCTGGGGCTTCCCTGGTGGCGCAGTGGTTGAGAGTCCGCCTGCCGATGCAGGGGACACGGGTTCGTGCCCCGGTCCGGGAAGATCCCACATGCCGCGGAGCGGCTGGGCCCGTGAGCCATGGCCGCTGAGCCTGCGCGTCCGGAGCCTGTGCTCCGCAACGGGAGAGGCCACAACGGTGAGAGGCCCGCATATCGCAAAATAAATAATCTCTGAAGACAATACTGTGGCAAAAAGCAGGAGAGCTGCCATAGATGAGGGGCAAGATTTTGAATGTGTACTGCTGGCTCTGAGCAATAAAAGCAAACTGCTTCTTAGGTCCTGGCAAACTGGTCTAGAAAAAATTAAAGCATCTGCCAGGTCAATAGCTGCATAGGAGGTGTCAGGGGGGTTGTTGATCTACTCAGACAAAGATAATATGTCTGCAACAGCAGCTGCAACTGAAGTCACCACCTGACTAGGTTTATGGTAATCCACAGTCATTCTCCAAGGACCATCTGCCTCTGCGCAGGCCGAACAGGCAAGTGAAATGGAGACGTGATTGGATTCCCCACCCCTGCATCTTTCAAGTCTTTGAGGGTGGCACTAATCTCTGCAATTTACCCCCAAATGCTATCCTGGTTAGGAAGAAAATTACCAAAGGGTTTCACTTGGGTCTTATTACTGTCATGGACTTTACTCCATGAGTCCTTCTAGTTGCCAAGAAGCTCGGGAAATGGCATAGGGTGGATCTGCAGACCTACTGGGGTCACTGGGATTTGAACGTGGGTCAAAATTCAATTTATTACCTGATCTCTCAAAAAAAAATTAGACAAGAGGTCATGACTCTCCACTGTAGTGGTTTCTGGCCACCAGATCTTTTTCTATTATATAGTTTAAATTATATTTTGATTCACTGCCCATCTATTTCATTTCTAAGGACACCACGATGAGTAAGCCGTGAAAAGATTTCCTGAGACATTCTGATTACCACTTCTTTTCTTCTGGAAAATATGGTAAGTGTGCCCATCTTGTGTCTGGGGGACAAATGCTATCACTTTTCCTCATCCTTACATCTCCCATCTGGCATCTCCCTCTGGCATCTCCACCATTACATCCGGCCTACTGAGAACAGACACAGGGAGACTCTCAAGGATACAGGTTCCCCCCTGCTGCTGTACTCCTTAATGCCTCAGTGAACGGAGTGTCCGCCAGACCCTTGGGGGCATACAGTGAGCTGGGGGAATGGTTGTGCATGTCATTCACGATGAAGTCCCTCCAGCATCCTTGTATCCCCAAGCCTTTGCATTTCTTCCTTTACGTCATGCAAGGAACATTGTCATCCCAACCCCGTTAAATGACAGCCACCATTGAAACCAAGGTTCGTCGCCACCAAAATAAACAGAGGCAATTTTCAGCTTCATGAGCTAACCATTAAATTTAGAATCCCTAAGTGTATCCATATCAAAAATTTCCCTTGATCCAATGTTATGAGCTGTCCTCCTTAGTCTAACAGTCTTATAATTCGTAGACATACTCCCCAGGTTTCTGCCAGTGTGAGTCAGCCAATCTTGCAATCACTTTGGTGTATATGCTGTTTCCTCCCAGGCAAGACTTTGTACTTGTCCCCCTGGAACATGCTGACCTCTGACCCTAGTTTAGGAGCAACAAGGGTAGTTGGGGGTGGGGCTTGATGGGAGTAGGTAGTTGCCTGCAAGAAAACCTTGTAACAACCTTGTAGGGAGACCTGGGAAGGAGGCTGCTTCTACTTAGTTCTACCTGCTTCTATTTGGTCCCTGTTCCTTCTTTTCAATGTTTGTGTGATTTCCAGTGCTCGCTACAAGGGCAGGCACTTGGTAGGTACACAATAAATATTGTTTGGATGGATTAATAATATATATATATTTTTTTTTTGTGGTACGCGGGCCTCTCACTGTTGTGGCCTCTCCCGTTGCGGAGCACAGGCTCCGGATGCGCAGGCTCAGCGGCCATGGCTCACGGGCCTAGCTGCCCTGCAGCATGTGGGATCTTCCCGGACCAGGGCACGAACCCGTGTACCCTGCATCGGCAGGTGGACTCTCAACCACTGCGCCACCAGGGAAGCCCGGATTAATAACATTTTAAGGTAAGAGTCAAGCATTTGAAATTCTATTTTATTTTTAATTTGTAATAAAGCAACTACCAAAACTTAGCCTTTTCCTCTAGTTAAACCTCCTTTAAACAGAACCCCCAACTGTCCAGCTCCTCAGAAGTCCTCTCTCTGACTAATGAGAAGACCCTATAGGGCAGGCTCAGACCTGGTGCCTCCCAAACTTTCACATCTGGGAACATCATTCTTGGCACCTCATAGATCCTCAGTAATGGCTGAGTGAATGAATGTGGGGGATTGCTTTCCAGAGGCCTCTTCCAGAACCATCCATCTCTGCTGGGTATTGGTCACACCTTTGCTGCCCTGTCTTCTTTGGGTCATACTCAAAGAGATAAACTAATCTTTCATTTCAACCAGCAAGTTCTCTCCTAGGTGTAAACTGTTGCAGTTCTACGATCAACAGCTGGCAGGCCATGAGCGTGATGGGTTTCCACTGTCGGGTCTCAGGGCTTAACACAAACCCAGACCTGCCTCAGTGGCCCTTTTGGCGTCCTGAAGCCGCTCCATGGCACTCCCTCCCAGACATGTACTGTGACTCAGGGGCAGCTAAGGGGCTGTACATGGGTGATAAGGTCTGACATCATGGGTGCCGAGCCAACAGCTACTCCCAGCCTCCAATCTCAACCCAACTCTGACATGGTTCAGGTACCAGGAAGCCACGAGTTTCAGAACGCAGACTCCCCTCCCAGCCCCAGGATGTGAATCTTGATGGATTCAAGCCAGTGGTTCTCAATCCCATCAGACCCAATGACCTCTCCAAAGAAGAAATGTACTTAATGACCTTTCTACCTCCTTGAAATGAAGGTCATAAATAATTAACCTACAACATCACAAGTACTTAAAAACCAATTATAATGCTCTAAGTGGATTACAAAAAAGAAATAAAAGGAAAATAATTTGTAATAAAATAAATCATACTTCAGTATGCAAATGAACAGGCACAGACACACAAAAACACATGATGAAGAGTTAGATCCTTGCCGACATCTGGAGAATAAGTTTGGATGTAAGAGAAGTTAAGATCAGGAGTCACCCCACAACAGAAGGGCAGGAAAATGAAAGAGATACGAGAATATAAGTAGCATATTCCATATATATTAAAATCTTGCAAAAATATTTTGTTTGGATATAAAGTTGACACAGGTTCTAGGCTGATTAAAGTGGCTCTTCACACAGGTGAACGACCAGTCTGTCCTGTGTAGACTGTCCTACACATTATAGGACATCCAGCATTTCTAGCCACCCCTTCCTAAATGCCAGCAATGTCACCAATCATTGAGACCAGCCAAAACACCCCCCTATTTCTAACACGTCTTCAGGGGGTTACCTCTCTGGTGGAAAACCACTGGCCAATCGTGCTCAGTCCATTTCTTTTGCCAGCAGCTGGTCTAGGAATAAGCACAGGATGCAAGTTTGGCTGAAGTAACCTGAGAAAAAACCTTCTGAGGGCTTCTGGGACAGGTGTCCTGAGTTTTATAAAGAAGTAGTAAGAAGAAACACATTCTTCTTCTCTTTCTGCTTCTGGACACTGTCGCATGAGGTTGTGATATGTGGAGCTGTGGAACCTTCCTGCAATGATCAGCGGGAAAGCCTGAGAATCTAGCCAACATAAGGAAGACAGCACAGCCGGAAGCTGGAAAGAACTTGGGTACTTGAGACATGGTCTCTGAGCCAGCCAAACACAGAGCTACCTGGAATGCCCCCTGGATTCTTGGTTTATGATGTAATAAATTGTCCTTATTATTTAGCTACTTGTTTGGGAGTTCTCTGTTCCTTGAAGCCAAAAATATCCCATCTGCAATAGGTAGGGCCACTTCTGCTCATTACCATAATCCCTTCTGTTTGGTGAGCAAAGACTGTAATCTACAAAGCACCAGAATTACATTCCTATCACTGTGAGGTGTGGCTTACGATCCCCATTTACAGGTAGGAATGTTGAGGCCAAGGAAGTCAGACACACAGGCAGAGGCTGAGCTGGGATTTGCTCTGGTCCTGTGCTGAGTCCCACTACAGAGCTCCTCCCACCCCACACTGCATCCAGGGGGCTTCCTCAGTCCTGTGATTTGATGTGTCTTCCAGGCCTCCATGCCCTAAATATCCACAGCCCCTCATCATCATCACTTTACATTCTCATTAGTGGGGAAACTTCCCTGGATTAAAAACCCGAGCCTCTAGACAGTCCTCATTAAAATATGCACATTTCATCTTGAAAGAACTAATACATATTTATTAGCACAAATGAGTTCTTCATTAGTTCTCAGATGTGGCAAGCTTTGAAAGAAACAGGACATGGGACAGGTGAGTTTTGAGCTGAATCTACTTATGGTATCAGGGTGAGTTTTCATTCATTCCTACACTCACTCAGTGAAAATTTATTAAGTGCATCCTATGTCCTGGAGTCCCAGCCTTGGGCCAGCCACTGTCCCGCCCTCACAGAGCTGGCCTTCAAGTGGGAGATGGTCAATAGTCATGTGAGTAGGATCACAGATTTAATAAACCCCACGTACAGTGTGACAGAACAGGAAGAGACTCCACAGGAGACGGGCTTCCTTAGACAAGGTGGTCAGGGAGACCCCATCTGGAGGAGCTAAGACCCACCTAATGGGAAGGCCCTTCTCCCGTGTCAAGGTGGGCCTCTGAGAATGGCCCCTTGTGCCCAGGGAGCCTGGCCTGAGGAATGAACAGGTGATGCCAGGCAGAGGGGGAAGCCGGATATAAAGGGTGACACAGGAGGCCAGAGCTGAGCCCCTCATCTACACTTCCACGAGGGGCTTGACATTTGAGAGCACCGAGGGGTCAGGAAGAAGCACCAGAGCAACCCAGAGCCAGGCTGAACTGTCTTTGCTCTGGAATTTTCTGCACCCAAGCTGGCATCTCCAGTGTGCAGAGTGGAGCTGGAGATGCACTGTCCAAAGTGAGGAGGAATAAGAAACATCTACACAGGGCTCCTTTACCACGTCTGCTCTCGGGACTCTTGTGTTTGTTTAATCGGGCCTCTGAAAGCCAGGGGCACTGATGAGAGGCAGGGGCTGTGCAAGCTCGGAAGGCTTGTGAAAGTCTCAACACACACCGCCATGTGTACACGTACACACACACACACACACACACACACACACACACACACACAGCTGTGAGTGAGACTGTTTATCAATTGCTGTCATGAAGACAGAAGCTCTTGCTGCAGCAAACACTTCTCTTGGGGAACTGCCACGTAGACAGAGCATGATTCCTGCAGAATCAAACAAATCCTGTTTTTACCTCCTCACAAGGTTAGTTTTTCGACATTAAAGGGATTATCCAGGAGGGCAGACCTGAGGGAGAATTAGCTACAGGCCATGCTGTTCTCCATGAGGCGTCTGTTGTTGAACCTGCGTCACGAATGAGGAGAAGGATGCGGAGCCCCTGCTGCGTTCCTCTGCTGGCCCCGATGGCGCCGGACCGCACCGCCTGCCCCGATGGCGCCGGACCGCACTGTCTGCCCCGATGGACCAGGACTGCACCGTCTGCCCCGATGGAGCCGTGCCGCACCGTCTGCCCCGATGGAGCCGGGCCGCACCGTCTGCCGCTGGTCGTGCTCTTGGAGGAAGTTACCGAGTTCTTGTTCCCAGGGAATCTGGAAGACAGTGGTGCTGTCCCCGCTCCGGGCACACACAGGGCTGCATTTCCTGGTTCTGGCCAGTAAGCTGTGAGCAGTGATCACGTCACCCACAGGCGGGGGCGCTTAACTGCCAGGGTGAGACTCCTCCCCCAAGCTTGTCTTCCTCCCACCAAGGCAGTGGTGACGCTGGAGAGGGCAGCTGCCCCTTCACCCTGGGTCACGAGGTGGAGATTGTGCACGGTCCCAGCCGCCCCTCTGGGGACCTGCAGTTTGAGCAAGAAATCAGCCTTGATGGTTCAGGCCTTCTAGCTCGGGAGGCTGTTTGTTATGCGGCATAACCCAGCCCACCTGACTGGGCATCGGGTGTCCAGACGGATCCACCCCCCAAGAGGAGAACTGTCGCCATTTGCTGAGCCCTCCACATGGTGCAGACACTGTGCTCGGTCATATAACGGATATAATATGTATGACAAATATTGGCGGGGTAATTAGTCTTCTCCATTTTACAAAGGAGGAAATAACAGTAACAGCCCACACCCACTGAACAGTGACGATGTGGTAGGGACTTGCTACGCACTTTAACAGAACTTCTTCAAGCCTCACAACAGGCCTGGGAGGGAAGTGCTTTTATTTATTCCCATTTTACAGAGGAGGAAACTGAGGCTCAGAATGGTCATGCATGTACCCAGGACCACAGAGCCAGTAAGTAGCAGAGCTGGAATCTGAACCAAGGCCCATCTGACTCCTCATTTCCGGTTCCTGCTGAAGTCA
>NW_020838760.1:0-9677 GCF_003676395.1 Aethalodelphis obliquidens
TTAACTCGAAGGTGCTGGGAGCCCCTGGCGGGGCCTGGCTCAGAGGGTGCAGTCGCTAGTGTGTCCTCTCAGGCCCGAGCTCTCCTGGAAGCCGATGGTGATTGGATTCCCCTATCTATCTTCTCTAGCTTGTCACTCCCTGAAATTACCTCATTTGTTTATTGGCTTGTTCTCTACTTTCCCACCAGAATGAGCCCCCTGAGAGCAGGGACCTTGTCTGTTGTGTCTAGTGTTGGATTTCCAGGCTCTAGAACAGCAAGTCCTGGACATAGTGAGGCTACAAGGGTATTTGTTGAAGGAATGATTAAGTAAATGAATGAATAAATGAATGAATGAAGGGCTTTATACAAGCTTGGCCTTGCTCCTGACCTGGACTCAGCACACACCCTTCTCCCTCCCCCTCACTTACCCCTGCCTCAGGACCACCCAGGAACACCTGCTTTTCCTGCTCCCGGAACACTCTTCCCCAGATATATTCATGCCCCACTCCTTACCTCCTTCGGGTATCTGTTTAACTGCCATCATCTCAGGCCCTCTCTGACCACCTTGCCTAAAATTGCAAAGGACCCCCAACTTCTGGCATTTCCTACCCTCCCACCCCCACCTCGGCTTTCTTTTCTCCACAGCACTTAGCACCTTCTAATGTAATAATAACTTCTCTACTTTGTTTATTGCTTCTCACTCTCCATGAGCACAACAGCTCCAAGAAGGAGGGGATTTTTGTCTGTTTTATTGGCTTCTATCCCCTGCTCTCTGAACACAGTACACGGTCAGTAAAAACTTGCCACATGAATGAGTGAACTGGAGGCCAGACAAAGGAGCTAGGGTAAGTAGGCTGGGGTAAACAGAGAGGACTTCCTGGAAGAGGGGACTTTAGTTGGGACTGATGGGATTAGGAAAGGCGTAAAGTTGGTGGGATAAAATTCCAGGCTGCATAAAGGACTCAAAACCAAACGAAGTTTCCCCAGGGTCTGGAGCTGGGATATCACAGGTACAGACTTCCTTTTTGTCCCCCCTCAGATGCTTAGATCTTATGCTGTCTGACAACAGTTCTTTGAAAATTTATTCAGTGTTTTATTCATCCTTGAATTCTTTAAAGCCGCAAATCAAACAGTCACTGGGTGCTTTGCTCACCAAGTTCCAGGCTCCTGTGTTGCAAATAACTGTGCTCTTTTGCATACCAAGCAGACCTTTCTCTGTCCCCGGAAAATGAACTTCTCCTGCTCTAATTGCATCCACAGCGAGGCAGAGCAATCATCTTCTCTTCCCAATTTGCATTATGCAAAACCTTCATCTCAAGTTTCTAAAAGTACTGCGAATGATTCACGGCCTTCTGACTCCAGGAAGTGCATGGCTTAATCTGCCAGTCCATATAAATTAGGTTTATTGGGGGAAAATAAAGGAGCCTTGATACTGTGAACTATTGGGGAATAATCATCCCTGAGTGTGGATGTCCTATAAATCTGCTTCTTAGGGGAAAATGGGGCAGCTGACCACACACATATCGCTGGATTTACAGCCTTCGTTCAGTTACAAAATTGAAAAGGGCAGTGGACTTCTGTCTCAGGCAAACTCCTGTGCTGTCTGGGGCGGGCCTGGTCCTCTGTGAACTGGGGGCAATCTGGCCTAAGAAAGGCCCCTGGAAGGTAAGACAGGAAAGGGGGATGCTCAGGGTTGTAGCAAGAGCACAGTATGAGAGATACGGCTTTGTAGACCAGCTGTGCACGTTCATTGCTTTGTGACATCAGGCAGGTGACTTAACCCCTCTGGGCTTGAGTTTCCTCAACTGCCGCTGGGGACAACAAAACCTACCAAAACAGGTGGTGGAAGGTTAAATGCAGTTCTGAATGGAATCGTTGTTGGGCACTTTCTCTGTGTCAGGCCCTGGTCTATCCTCTGGGGAAGCAGGAGACACAAGGATGGACAAGGTCCCTGACCTCAGGGTGCTTGGAGAGAAGAGACAAGGGAAGAAGACTGCTGCCTGGGGAAGCACAGACAGTGATAAGGTCTGGGAAGTGAGTGCAACAGGACCTGTGACAGTGAGTGTGGGTGAGAACAGCCCTCTGTTCTGGCCCAGGTCGTCAGAGCCTACTAGAGCCATAAATCCATGCAGATCTGGTCTCCAGCAGCTGCCAGCTATGAGTGTGCTGGGTTCTGTTCCTGGGTGTCAGGACCGAATGCTACCAAATATATTCATTAACAGATATATTATTATCGTTACTATTTTCATTTTACATTTTACAGATGAGGAAACTGAGAACTACTGTGGAATCTATAAGCATCAAGACATTCCTATTTGATACATACCTATCTTCCATCTCTAAATGCATTTGCCTGGACGACTGAGGAAAGGAATGCCTTGCTCCTTTTACCAGTTCTTAAACTACTGTCTCAGCTGAGAACCCTCCCTGCTATGTGTTACTCTGGGATACTGGGGTTGTCTCTGCAAACCGTGTTTCGGCTTTGTGAGGGCTCCAGCAGGGAGGGCTAGAGGAAGACCTGGAGACTGGACAGAAAGAAAGGATGTGCTCTTTCCTGTCTGCTTCCTGTCCCTGTTTTGTTGCTTCTTCCTGTTTGTTTTATTGTCCTTGTTAATATCACCTTGGCGCCCTCAGGCATACCAGCACCAACCAGCCAGAGCTACATGATTCTGAGCCCCACAGTTCTAGTTCTACAAGGTCCCTCTTCCAAGCTTCTGTTTTACTCATTACAGCTCTTCCTTTGGTTCCCCAGCCCTAAAGCAGTAGCTGATTCCTGCAGTTGCCACCTCTGTGACACCTTAGTGTAAGGGTGGCAAGTTTTTTTAAGAGCCATATAGTAAATACTTTACATACCACAGACAATATGTGGGCGTGGCCGTGTGCCAATAAAACTTTATTTACAAAGGCAGACTGCTCACCCGTGACCAGTGGTTTGCGGATCCCTGCCTCTCTTTGCATTGTAACCCTTCAACATCTGGTTAACAATTATACAAATACACTATTTTTATTGTTCTTAAAATAACTGGCATGGTTTCTGTCTTCTGACTGGACTCTTCCTCCTACAGATACTGGAACCAAGATTAGGGTTCATAATTGACTTACTAAATAAGGCATTTAATGTGCTTGCTCCTTTCTGCCCATTGGGTCCAAACAGCAGAATGCCAACAATGTAGTGGAGCAGTGTGATGTCTGGTACAATGAAAAGAATCTCTGGGGCTTCCCTGGTGGCGCAGTGGTTGAGAGTCCGCCTGCCGATGCAGGGGACACGGGTTCGTGCCCCGGTCCGGGAAGATCCCACATGCCGCGGAGCGGCTGGGCCCGTGAGCCATGGCCGCTGAGCCTGCGCGTCCGGAGCCTGTGCTCCGCAACGGGAGAGGCCACAACGGTGAGAGGCCCGCATATCGCAAAATAAATAATCTCTGAAGACAATACTGTGGCAAAAAGCAGGAGAGCTGCCATAGATGAGGGGCAAGATTTTGAATGTGTACTGCTGGCTCTGAGCAATAAAAGCAAACTGCTTCTTAGGTCCTGGCAAACTGGTCTAGAAAAAATTAAAGCATCTGCCAGGTCAATAGCTGCATAGGAGGTGTCAGGGGGGTTGTTGATCTACTCAGACAAAGATAATATGTCTGCAACAGCAGCTGCAACTGAAGTCACCACCTGACTAGGTTTATGGTAATCCACAGTCATTCTCCAAGGACCATCTGCCTCTGCGCAGGCCGAACAGGCAAGTGAAATGGAGACGTGATTGGATTCCCCACCCCTGCATCTTTCAAGTCTTTGAGGGTGGCACTAATCTCTGCAATTTACCCCCAAATGCTATCCTGGTTAGGAAGAAAATTACCAAAGGGTTTCACTTGGGTCTTATTACTGTCATGGACTTTACTCCATGAGTCCTTCTAGTTGCCAAGAAGCTCGGGAAATGGCATAGGGTGGATCTGCAGACCTACTGGGGTCACTGGGATTTGAACGTGGGTCAAAATTCAATTTATTACCTGATCTCTCAAAAAAAAATTAGACAAGAGGTCATGACTCTCCACTGTAGTGGTTTCTGGCCACCAGATCTTTTTCTATTATATAGTTTAAATTATATTTTGATTCACTGCCCATCTATTTCATTTCTAAGGACACCACGATGAGTAAGCCGTGAAAAGATTTCCTGAGACATTCTGATTACCACTTCTTTTCTTCTGGAAAATATGGTAAGTGTGCCCATCTTGTGTCTGGGGGACAAATGCTATCACTTTTCCTCATCCTTACATCTCCCATCTGGCATCTCCCTCTGGCATCTCCACCATTACATCCGGCCTACTGAGAACAGACACAGGGAGACTCTCAAGGATACAGGTTCCCCCCTGCTGCTGTACTCCTTAATGCCTCAGTGAACGGAGTGTCCGCCAGACCCTTGGGGGCATACAGTGAGCTGGGGGAATGGTTGTGCATGTCATTCACGATGAAGTCCCTCCAGCATCCTTGTATCCCCAAGCCTTTGCATTTCTTCCTTTACGTCATGCAAGGAACATTGTCATCCCAACCCCGTTAAATGACAGCCACCATTGAAACCAAGGTTCGTCGCCACCAAAATAAACAGAGGCAATTTTCAGCTTCATGAGCTAACCATTAAATTTAGAATCCCTAAGTGTATCCATATCAAAAATTTCCCTTGATCCAATGTTATGAGCTGTCCTCCTTAGTCTAACAGTCTTATAATTCGTAGACATACTCCCCAGGTTTCTGCCAGTGTGAGTCAGCCAATCTTGCAATCACTTTGGTGTATATGCTGTTTCCTCCCAGGCAAGACTTTGTACTTGTCCCCCTGGAACATGCTGACCTCTGACCCTAGTTTAGGAGCAACAAGGGTAGTTGGGGGTGGGGCTTGATGGGAGTAGGTAGTTGCCTGGAAGAAAACCTTGTAACAACCTTGTAGGGAGACCTGGGAAGGAGGCTGCTTCTACTTAGTTCTACCTGCTTCTATTTGGTCCCTGTTCCTTCTTTTCAATGTTTGTGTGATTTCCAGTGCTCGCTACAAGGGCAGGCACTTGGTAGGTACACAATAAATATTGTTTGGATGGATTAATAATATATATATATTTTTTTTTTGTGGTACGCGGGCCTCTCACTGTTGTGGCCTCTCCCGTTGCGGAGCACAGGCTCCAGATGCGCAGGCTCAGCGGCCATGGCTCACGGGCCTAGCTGCCCTGCAGCATGTGGGATCTTCCCGGACCAGGGCACGAACCCGTGTACCCTGCATCGGCAGGTGGACTCTCAACCACTGCGCCACCAGGGAAGCCCGGATTAATAACATTTTAAGGTAAGAGTCAAGCATTTGAAATTCTATTTTATTTTTAATTTGTAATAAAGCAACTACCAAAACTTAGCCTTTTCCTCTAGTTAAACCTCCTTTAAACAGAACCCCCAACTGTCCAGCTCCTCAGAAGTCCTCTCTCTGACTAATGAGAAGACCCTATAGGGCAGGCTCAGACCTGGTGCCTCCCAAACTTTCACATCTGGGAACATCATTCTTGGCACCTCATAGATCCTCAGTAATGGCTGAGTGAATGAATGTGGGGGATTGCTTTCCAGAGGCCTCTTCCAGAACCATCCATCTCTGCTGGGTATTGGTCACACCTTTGCTGCCCTGTCTTCTTTGGGTCATACTCAAAGAGATAAACTAATCTTTCATTTCAACCAGCAAGTTCTCTCCTAGGTGTAAACTGTTGCAGTTCTACGATCAACAGCTGGCAGGCCATGAGCGTGATGGGTTTCCACTGTCGGGTCTCAGGGCTTAACACAAACCCAGACCTGCCTCAGTGGCCCTTTTGGCGTCCTGAAGCCGCTCCATGGCACTCCCTCCCAGACATGTACTGTGACTCAGGGGCAGCTAAGGGGCTGTACATGGGTGATAAGGTCTGACATCATGGGTGCCGAGCCAACAGCTACTCCCAGCCTCCAATCTCAACCCAACTCTGACATGGTTCAGGTACCAGGAAGCCACGAGTTTCAGAACGCAGACTCCCCTCCCAGCCCCAGGATGTGAATCTTGATGGATTCAAGCCAGTGGTTCTCAATCCCATCAGACCCAATGACCTCTCCAAAGAAGAAATGTACTTAATGACCTTTCTACCTCCTTGAAATGAAGGTCATAAATAATTAACCTACAACATCACAAGTACTTAAAAACCAATTATAATGCTCTAAGTGGATTACAAAAAAGAAATAAAAGGAAAATAATTTGTAATAAAATAAATCATACTTCAGTATGCAAATGAACAGGCACAGACACACAAAAACACATGATGAAGAGTTAGATCCTTGCCGACATCTGGAGAATAAGTTTGGATGTAAGAGAAGTTAAGATCAGGAGTCACCCCACAACAGAAGGGCAGGAAAATGAAAGAGATACGAGAATATAAGTAGCATATTCCATATATATTAAAATCTTGCAAAAATATTTTGTTTGGATATAAAGTTGACACAGGTTCTAGGCTGATTAAAGTGGCTCTTCACACAGGTGAACGACCAGTCTGTCCTGTGTAGACTGTCCTACACATTATAGGACATCCAGCATTTCTAGCCACCCCTTCCTAAATGCCAGCAATGTCACCAATCATTGAGACCAGCCAAAACACCCCCCTATTTCTAACACGTCTTCAGGGGGTTACCTCTCTGGTAGAAAACCACTGGCCAATCGTGCTCAGTCCATTTCTTTTGCCAGCAGCTGGTCTAGGAATAAGCACAGGATGCAAGTTTGGCTGAAGTAACCTGAGAAAAAACCTTCTGAGGGCTTCTGGGACAGGTGTCCTGAGTTTTATAAAGAAGTAGTAAGAAGAAACACATTCTTCTTCTCTTTCTGCTTCTGGACACTGTCGCATGAGGTTGTGATATGTGGAGCTGTGGAACCTTCCTGCAATGATCAGCGGGAAAGCCTGAGAATCTAGCCAACATAAGGAAGACAGCACAGCCGGAAGCTGGAAAGAACTTGGGTACTTGAGACATGGTCTCTGAGCCAGCCAAACACAGAGCTACCTGGAATGCCCCCTGGATTCTTGGTTTATGATGTAATAAATTGTCCTTATTATTTAGCTACTTGTTTGGGAGTTCTCTGTTCCTTGAAGCCAAAAATATCCCATCTGCAATAGGTAGGGCCACTTCTGCTCATTACCATAATCCCTTCTGTTTGGTGAGCAAAGACTGTAATCTACAAAGCACCAGAATTACATTCCTATCACTGTGAGGTGTGGCTTACGATCCCCATTTACAGGTAGGAATGTTGAGGCCAAGGAAGTCAGACACACAGGCAGAGGCTGAGCTGGGATTTGCTCTGGTCCTGTGCTGAGTCCCACTACAGAGCTCCTCCCACCCCACACTGCATCCAGGGGGCTTCCTCAGTCCTGTGATTTGATGTGTCTTCCAGGCCTCCATGCCCTAAATATCCACAGCCCCTCATCATCATCACTTTACATTCTCATTAGTGGGGAAACTTCCCTGGATTAAAAACCCGAGCCTCTAGACAGTCCTCATTAAAATATGCACATTTCATCTTGAAAGAACTAATACATATTTATTAGCACAAATGAGTTCTTCATTAGTTCTCAGATGTGGCAAGCTTTGAAAGAAACAGGACATGGGACAGGTGAGTTTTGAGCTGAATCTACTTATGGTATCAGGGTGAGTTTTCATTCATTCCTACACTCACTCAGTGAAAATTTATTAAGTGCATCCTATGTCCTGGAGTCCCAGCCTTGGGCCAGCCACTGTCCCGCCCTCACAGAGCTGGCCTTCAAGTGGGAGATGGTCAATAGTCATGTGAGTAGGATCACAGATTTAATAAACCCCACGTACAGTGTGACAGAACAGGAAGAGACTCCACAGGAGACGGGCTTCCTTAGACAAGGTGGTCAGGGAGACCCCATCTGGAGGAGCTAAGACCCACCTAATGGGAAGGCCCTTCTCCCGTGTCAAGGTGGGCCTCTGAGAATGGCCCCTTGTGCCCAGGGAGCCTGGCCTGAGGAATGAACAGGTGATGCCAGGCAGAGGGGGAAGCCGGATATAAAGGGTGACACAGGAGGCCAGAGCTGAGCCCCTCATCTACACTTCCACGAGGGGCTTGACATTTGAGAGCACCGAGGGGTCAGGAAGGAGCACCAGAGCAACCCAGAGCCAGGCTGAACTGTCTTTGCTCTGGAATTTTCTGCACCCAAGCTGGCATCTCCAGTGTGCAGAGTGGAGCTGGAGATGCACTGTCCAAAGTGAGGAGGAATAAGAAACATCTACACAGGGCTCCTTTACCACGTCTGCTCTCGGGACTCTTGTGTTTGTTTAATCGGGCCTCTGAAAGCCAGGGGCACTGATGAGAGGCAGGGGCTGTGCAAGCTCGGAAGGCTTGTGAAAGTCTCAACACACACCGCCATGTGTACACATACACACACACACACACACACACACACACACACAGCTGTGAGTGAGACTGTTTATCAATTGCTGTCATGAAGACAGAAGCTCTTGCTGCAGCAAACACTTCTCTTGGGGAACTGCCACGTAGACAGAGCATGATTCCTGCAGAATCAAACAAATCCTGTTTTTACCTCCTCACAAGGTTAGTTTTTCGACATTAAAGGGATTATCCAGGAGGGCAGACCTGAGGGAGAATTAGCTACAGGCCACGCTGTTCTCCATGAGGCGTCTGTTGTTGAACCTGCGTCACGAATGAGGAGAAGGATGCGGAGCCCCTGCTGCGTTCCTCTGCTGGCCCCGATGGCGCCGGACCGCACCGCCTGCCCCGATGGCGCCGGACCGCACTGTCTGCCCCGATGGACCAGGACTGCACCGTCTGCCCCGATGGAGCCGTGCCGCACCGTCTGCCCCGATGGAGCCGGGCCGCACCGTCTGCCGCTGGTCGTGCTCTTGGAGGAAGTTACCGAGTTCTTGTTCCCAGGGAATCTGGAAGACAGTGGTGCTGTCCCCACTCCGGGCACACACAGGGCTGCATTTCCTGGTTCTGGCCAGTAAGCTGTGAGCAGTGATCACATCACCCACAGGCGGGGGCGCTTAACTGCCAGGGTGAGACTCCTCCCCCAAGCTTGTCTTCCTCCCACCAAGGCAGTGGTGACGCTGGAGAGGGCAGCTGCCCCTTCACCCTGGGTCACGAGGTGGAGATTGTGCACGGTCCCAGCCGCCCCTCTGGGGACCTGCAGTTTGAGCAAGAAATCAGCCTTGATGGTTCAGGCCTTCTAGCTCGGGAGGCTGTTTGTTATGCGGCATAACCCAGCCCACCTGACTGGGCATCGGGTGTCCAGACGGATCCACCCCCCAAGAGGAGAACTGTCGCCATTTGCTGAGCCCTCCACATGGTGCAGACACTGTGCTCGGTCATATAACGGATATAATATGTATGACAAATATTGGCGGGGTAATTAGTCTTCTCCATTTTACAAAGGAGGAAATAACAGTAACAGCCCACACCCACTGAACAGTGACGATGTGGTAGGGACTTGCTACGCACTTTAACAGAACTTCTTCAAGCCTCACAACAGGCCTGGGAGGGAAGTGCTTTTATTTATTCCCATTTTACAGAGGAGGAAACTGAGGCTCAGAATGGTCATGCATGTACCCAGGACCACAGAGCCAGTAAGTAGCAGAGCTGGAATCTGAACCAAGGCCCATCTGACTCCTCATTTCCGGTTCCTGCTGAAGTCA
>NW_020838761.1:0-9662 GCF_003676395.1 Aethalodelphis obliquidens
ACATAATAAACGCCATATATGACAAACCCACAGCCAACATCGTCCACGATGGTGAAACACTGAAAGCATTTCCACTAAGATCAGGAACAAGACAAGGTTGCCCACTCTCACCACTATGATTCAACACAGTTTTGGAATTTTTAGCCACAGCAATCAGAGAAGGAAAGGAAATAAAAGGAATCCAAATGGGAAAAGAAGTACTAAAGCTGTCACTGTTTGCAGATGACATGATACTATACATAGAGAATCCTAAAGATGCTACCAGAAAACTACTAGAGCTAATCAATGAATTTGGTAAAGTAGCAGGATACAAAATTAATGCACAGAAATCTCTGGGATTCCTATACACTAATGATGAAAAATCTGAAAGTGAAATCAAGAAAACACTCCCATTTACCATTGCAACAAAAAGAATAAAATATCTAGGAATAAACCTACCTAAGGAGACAAAAGACCTGTATGCAGAAAATTATAAGACTCTGATGAAAGAAATTAAAGATGATACAAACAGATGGAAAGATATACCATGTTCTTGGATTGGAAGAATCAACTTTGTGAAAATGAGTGTACTACCCAAAGCAATCTGCAGATTCAATGCAATCCCTATCAAACTACCACTGGCATTTTTCACAGAACTAGAACAAAAACTTTCACAATTTGTATGGAAACACAAAAGATCCCAAATAGCCAAAGCAATCTTGAGAACAAAAAACGGAGCTGGAGGAATCAGGCTCCCTGACTTCAGACTATACTACAAAGCTACAGTAATCAAGACAGCAAGGTACTGCCACAAAAACAGAAAGATAAATCAATGGAACAGGATAGAAAGCCCAGAGGTAAACCCACGCACAAATGGTCACCTTATCTTTGATAAAGGAGGCAAAAATGTACAGTGGAGAAAGGACAGCCTCTTCAATAAGTGGTGCTGGGAACACTGGACAGGTACATGTGAAAGTATGAGATTAGATCATTCCCTAACACCATACACAAAAATAAGCTCAAAATGGATTAAAGATCTAAATATAGGGCCAGAAACTCTCAAACTCTTAGAGGAAAACATAGGCAGAACACTCTATGACATAAATCACAGCAAGATCCTTTTTGACCCACCTCCTAGAGAAATGGAAATAAAAACAAAAATAAACAAATGGGACCTAATGAAACTTCAAAGCTTTTGCACAGCAAAGGAAATCATAAACAAGACCAAAAGACAACCCTCAGAATGGGAGAAAATATTTGCAAATGAAGCAACTTACAAAGGATTAATCTCCAAAATTTATAAGCAGCTCATGCAGCTTAATAACAAAAGAACAAACAACCCAATCCAAAAATGGGCAGAAGACCTAAACAGACATTTCTCCAAAGAAGATATATAGACTGCCAACAAATACATGAAAGAATGCTCAGTATCACTAATCATTAGAGAAATGCGAATCAAAACTATAATGAGATATCATCTCACACCAGTCAGAATGGCCATCATCAAAAAATCTAGAAGCAATTAATGCTGGAGAGGGTGTGGAGAAAAGGGAACCCTCTTGCACTGTTGGTGGGAATGTAAATTGATACAGCCACTTTGGAGAACAGTATGGAGGTTCCTTAAAAAACTACAAATAGAACTACCATATGACCCAGCATTCCCACTACTGGGCATATACCCTGAGAAAACCATAATTCAAAAAGAGTCATGTACCAGAATGTTCTTTGCAGCTCTATTTACTATAGCCCAGAGATGGAAACAACCTAGGTGTCCATCATCGGATGAATGGATAAAGAAGATGTGGCACATACATACAATGGAATATTACTCAGCCATAAAAAGAAATGAAATTGAGCTATTTGTAATGAGGTGGATAGACCTAGAGTCTGTCATACAGAGTGAAGTAAGTCAGAAAGAGAGAGACAAATACCGTATGCTAACACACATATATGGAATTTAAGAAAAAAAAGTGTCATGAAGAACCTAGGGGTAAGAGAGGAATAAAGACACAGCCCTACTAGAGAATGGACTTGAGGATATGGGGAGCGGGAAGGGTAAGCTGTGACAAAGCAAGAGAGAGGCATGGACATATATACACTACCAAACGTAAGGTAGATAGCTAGTGGGAAGCAGCCGCATAGCACAGGGAGATCAGCTCAGTGCTTTGTGACCGCCTGGAGGGGTGGATAGGGAGGGTGGGAGGGAGGGAGACATAAGTGGGAAGAGATATGGGAACATATGTATATATATAACTGATTCATTTTGTTGTAAAGCAGAAACTAACCCACCATTGTAAAGCAATTATACAATAAAGATGTTAAAAAAAAAGACTCTATTCTTCCAATGCAGGGGGTGTGGGTTCGATCCCTGGTCAAGGAACTAAGATCCCACATGCTGTGCAGTGCAACCAAAAAATTAAAGATAAATGAATAAAAAAGATCTATTCTCTTAGAATGGACTTGAGGACATGGGCAGGGGGAAGAGTAAGTTGGGACTAAATGAGAGAGTGGCCTTGACGTATATACACTACCAAATGTAAAATAGGTAGTGGGAAGTAGCCACATAGCACAGGGAGATCAGCTTGTTGCTTTGTGACCACCTAGAGGGGTGGGATAGGGAGGGTGGGAGGGAGACACTGGAGGGAGGGGGGGGCTTCCCTGGTGGCGCAGTGGTTGAGAATTTGCCTGCCAATGCAGCAGACACAGGTTCGAGCCCTGGTCTGGGAAGATCCCACATGCTGCGGAGCAACTAGGCCCGTGAGCCACTACTAAGCCTGCACATCTGGAGCTTGTGGTCCACAACGAGAGGCCCGCGCACCGCGATGAAGAGTGGCCCCCGCTCGCCTCAGCTGGAGAGGGCCCGCGCACAGAAATGAAGACCCAACACAGCCAGGAGTGAATGAATGAATAAATAAATAAAAGAGGGAGGGGATATGGGGATATATGTGTACGTATAAGTGATTCACTTTGTTATACAGCAGAAACTAACACAGCATTGTAAAGCAATTATACTCCAATAAAGATGTTAAAAAAAGATCTATTCTCTTTATGCAATACGGTATTAACTATAGTTACCACATTGTACATTATGTCTGAATGCATACTTTAAAAAAAAAAGAAACCTCCATACTATACTTCACAGTGGCTGCACTAATTTACATTTCTACCAACAGTGCAGAAGGGCTCCCTTGTCTCCACATCCTCTCTGGCATTTCTTATTCGTAGACTTTTAAAAGATGACCATCTGACCAGTGTGAGGTAATACCGCATTGTAGTTTTGATTTGCATTTCTCTAATAATTACCAAAGTTGAGCATCTTTTCACATGGCTATTGGCCATCTGTATGTCTTCTCTGGAGAAATGCCTATTTAGGTTTTCTGCCCATTTTTTGAGTGGGTTGTTTTGGTTTTGTTGTTGTTGTTGCTGTTGCTATTATTGAGTTGTATGACCTGTTTGTATATTTTGGAAATTAAGCCGTTGTAGCGAAAATTGACAAATCTTTAGCCAGACTGATCAAGTGAAAAAAGGAGAAGACTCATTTACTAAAATCAATAATGACATAGGTGACAACACTACAGTCTCACAGAAGTGAAAAGGATTATAAGAAAATAGTACAAATAATTATATGCCAACAAATTAAATTAACCTATACTAATTGAGTAAATTCCTATAAAAATTACTGAAACTAACTCAAGAAATAAAAATACGAATATATGTAAAACAAGTAGTGAGATTAAATTGGTTTAAAAAAAGCCCCAGGCCCTGGTGTCTTCACTGGTGAACTCTGAAAAATGTTTAAAGAAGAATTAACACCAAACCTTCACAAAATCTTTCCATAAATTAGAAGTGGAGAGTATCCATCTCAACCCAGCATTGAGGCCAGCATTAACTCAATACATAAATTGTCTGAAGACTGAGGTGATGCCTAAATGTAAAAGCTAAAAATACAAAACTCTTAGAAGAAAACATAAGGTAAATAATCATGACCTTGGATTAGGCAAGGTTTCTGAGATATGATACCAAAACAAAATCTACAAAAGAAAAAATAGATAAATTAGATATCATTTAAAATGATAACACAACAACAACAAAACCCTTTTGTGCTTTAAAGGACATCATCAATAAATTGAAAAGACAATCCATATAATGGGAGAAAATATTTGCAAATTATATATCTGATACGGATCTAGTCTCCAGAATATACAAAGAACTTTTACAATTCAACAGTAAAAAGACAATACAGTTTTAAAATGGGCAAAGGATTTGGGTAGATATTTCACCAACAAAGATGAACAAATGGCCAATAAGTACATGAAATGATGCTCACCATCATTAGTCATTAAGGAAATGCAAATCAAAACCATAGTGAGAGGGCTTCCCTGGAGGCGCAGTGGTTGAGAGTCCACCTGCCAATGCAGGGGACACGGGTTCGTGCCCCGGTCTGGGAAGATCCCACATGCCATGGAGCAACTAAGCCCGTACGCCACAACTACTGAGCCTGCGTGACACAACTACTGAAGCTCACATGCCTAGAGCCTGTGCTCCACATCAAGAGAAGCCACTGCAATGAGAAGCCCGCACACCACAAGGAAGAGTAGCCCCCACTCTCTGCAACTAGAGACAGCCCGCACGCAACAACAAAAAGCCAACGCAGCCAAAAATAAAAAATAAAAAAAAAATATATAGTGAGAGATCACTATACACACACACTAAGATAGCTATAATAAAGATGGACATTAAGAAGTTTTGGTGAGAATGTAGAAAAATTGGAATCCTTGTACATTACCCTTGGGGATGTAAAATGGTGCAACCACTTTAAAATATAGTTTTATAGTTCCTCAAAAAGCTAAATTTAGAGTTACCACATGGTCTAGAAATTCTACTCAGGCATCCAAGAAAAACTAAAACATATGTCCACACAAAAACTAAAAACTAAACACCAAAACTAAAAACCACTGAGATGTACTCTTTAAAAGTTTGAATTTTGTGGTGTGTGAATTATAAATAAAACTGTCCAAACATAAGAGAGTGAGGCATCTAGGGTGAAGAACTGAAGGAGGCACTTTTTTTTAACCCCTTAAATTTTGTGCCCTAGTTATCTTTCTTACCCCACCCTATTCTTGTACCTGCTACTAAATGTACATTCTAAATTTCCCACAGGGAGAAAGGCCCACTGAAATGCTAGAGAAGCTATTCCACAAAAGGATATGTAAAAGTTGGTTCAAGGGATACACGGGGTGGACTATAGTGGACATGGACATGTACCCTCCAGATTTCTTGTGAAGAGTTTCTTGTTGCACTAGTAGCAGGGAGTGCTGTGAGCAGTCTTCAGCTGCCAGCCTCTTCAGAGATGGCCTGAGCTGCAGAAATCCACTTTGCTCAAGGTAACGCTCTTTCTGAGGCATTCCACACTCAGTGACTGATAGCAGAAATGATATAAAGGCTCAGCCATTTTAGCCCAATGTGGGATAAATCTGACGGGTCACTTTAGCTGCACAGCTACCCTGTAGAGTAGGCTGAGGCGGTTGTTCAGGCCACCATTAGAGCCCAATTTCCCCCTCTTCCCATCCAACTTGCTTCTCTTCTTTCCACTGTTGTTATCCCAAAGGCACCTCCTAATAAACATTCTGCCTGCTAAAAACTCCATCTCAAAGTTTGTTTTCCTGACTACCTAATCTTTGACAGGGTCTACAGAAGTTATAAGCAAACAAACAAACAGATGAACAACAAACACACAGAATCTATTACAGTTAACCAGTATCTTTCTCTTCAGGAATGGTGATACCCACCTATAAAGGTACGACACCCCAGAGTTAGAGAATCATCTCAGCTCAGGTTTTCGACAATCGTTCACAGAAATGACCTAAATTCCTTTACAGAATGAAATGGGGTTCAGTAAGTAAATGATGATACGTGTTGAGTGCAGCCTCAGATGCTGACAGGGGTGGTGAAGCATGGTGGGAGGGATGTGGTGTAGGTGGCTGAGAAAGGACACACCCCCTTGGCTTACAGTCTTTTTGATAGATGTGGGTGGTAATCTCTATAATCACCTTTGGTGTAGGGTTAATGATTAGAGTTTGGAATTCGTTTTCTTAGAGTTTTTCAGCTACCCATTCCTGTTTCTTCTCTCCTTCCATCCTCTTCCACTCACTGACTTACTCTAGACCCCCTGGTTCTTACTGCACATACACTTGGTCTGAGGGTTAGGGTGGCCTCCCAGCATATCTGTGTCATGGACATGGATGCAGGCTCTGGGAGAAATCTATGCATGATGAGAAGTTGTGGGTTTTTGATGAGCAGGCCGTGGACCTCAGAGCATCAGCCAAGATGCTTAATCAACATATTAATGCGATTTTGTACAGCGTTTCCAACATCTCTTATTCCATGAACACTGCTTAAAGACTAACTCTCACTATATACATTTTTTGAAAAATGAAATAGAAAAATAGAGTATGAATTGAAGTTCTACTGCTTATTACCTATATGGTTCTGGCAAAGTTACAAAACAACTGTGAGCTGAAGTTTTCTTAGGTATAAAATGAAATGAGAGTACCTGAGTGGCCCACCTCACAAAAATAGTTGTAAAGATAAAGGCAGTGGAGGGGGTACCTTCAAGATGGTGGAGGAGTAAGACATGGAGATCACCTGCCTCCCCCAAAATACATCAAAAATACACCTACATGTGGAACAACTCCTACAGAACACCTGCTGAATGCTGGCAGAAGACCTCAGACTTGCCAAAAGGCAAGAAACTCCCCACGTACCTGGGTAGGGCAGAAGAAAAAAGAAAAAAGCAGAGACAAAAGATATGGATAGGTCCTGCACCTCTGGGAGGGAGCTGTGAAGGAGAAAAAGTTTCCACACACTAGGAAGCCCCTTCACTGGCAGAGAAGGTGGGTGGGTGGGGGGAAAGGTTCGGAGCCATGGAGGAAAGCGCAGCAGTCGGGGTGCAGAGGGCAAAGTGGAGAGATTTCTGCACAGAGGATTGGTGCCAACCAAGACTCACCAGCCTGAGAGGCTTGTCTGCTCACCCGCCAGGGTGGGCGGGGCTGGGAGCTGAGGCTCAGTCTTCGGAGGTCAGATCCCAGGGAGAGGACTGGGGTTGGCTGCTTGAACACAGCCTAAAGGGGGATAATGCATCACAGCTAGCTGAGAGGGAGTCCAGGAAAATGTCTGGACCTGCCTGAGAGGCAAAAGACCATTATTTCAGGTGTGCGAGGAGAGGGGATTCCTCCCCTGTCTGCCCACAGAAGGCAGAGCATTGCCTAAATGAGCTCCAGTGACGGGTGCGAACTGTGGCTATCAGCTCAGACCACAGAGATGGGCATGAAATGCTAACACTGCTGCTGCAGCCACCAAGAATCCTGCGTGCAAGCACAGGTCACTATCCAAACCACCCCACCCCAGGAGCCTGTGCAACCCACCACTGCCAGGGTCCCATAATACAGAGAAAATTTCCCCAAGAGAACACATGGAGTGCCTCAGGTTGTTGCAAGGTCACAACAGCTTCTGCCGCCACAGGCTCGCCCTGCATTCCAATTATAACTACTGTACCACTCCTGTCCCCAGGAATGAGTGAGCAACAGCTCTCTAACAGTCGCTGCATTAACCCCATCCTGTCTGGGCAGGAAACAGATGCCTGAGGGTGACATACATGCAGAGGTGGAGCCCAAACCAAAGCTGAACCCCAGGAGCTGTGCAAACAAAGAAGAGAAAGGGTAGTTTCTCCATACAGTCTCAGGAGCAGCGGATTAAATCCCCATAATCTACTTGATGTACTCTGCATCTGTGGAATATCTGAATAGACAATAAATCATACCAAAATTAAGGCAGCAGACTTGGGAACAACTGTAGACTTGGGGTGTGCTGGCTGCAACTGATTTGTTTCTGATTTTTATGTTTATCTTAGTATAGTTTTTAGTGCTGTTATCATTAGTGGATTTGTTTAACAGTATACATGCTCTCTTCTTTTTTTAATTACTATTACTTTTTAATAATGTTTTTTCTATTTTTTTAATTTTAATAACTTAATTTTTTTTTTAATTTATTTTTCTTCCTTTTTTTTCCCCTTTTCTTCTGAGCCGTGTGGCTGACAGGGTCTTGGTGCTCTGGCCTGGTGTCAGGCCTGAGACTCTGAGGTGGGAGAGCCAAGTAGAGGACATTGGACCACCAGACAACTCCCAGCCCCACATAGTATCAACCAGCAAGAGCTCACCCAGAGATCCATCTGAGGGCTAAGACGCAGCTACACCCAATGGCCAGCAAGCTCCAGTGCTGGATGTTCCATGCCAAATAACTAGCAATGCAGGAACACAACCTCACCCATTAGGAGAGAGGCTGCCTAAAATCATACCAAGTTCACAGGCACCCCAAACACACTGCCAGATGCAACCCTGCCCACCAAAGAAAAGATCCAGCCCCACACACCAGAACACAGGCACCAGTCCCCTTTACCAGGAAGCCTACAAAACCCAGTGAAGCAACCTTACCCACTGGGGGCAGACACCAAAAACAATGGGAACTACGAACCTGCAGCGTGAGAAAAGGAGACCCCAAACAGAGTAAGTTAAGCAAAATGAGAAGACAGAGAAATATGCAGCAGATGAAGGAGTAAGGCAAAAACCCACCAGACCTAACAAATGAAGAAAAAATAGGCAGTCTACGTGAAAAAGAATTCAGAGTAATGACAGTAAAGATTATCCAAAATTTTGGAACTAGAATGGAGAAAATACAAGAAAGGTTTAAGAATGAACCAGAAGAACTAAAGAGCAAAGAAACAATGATGAAAAGCACAATAAATGTAATTAAAAATTTTCTAGAAGGAATCAATAGCAGAATAACTGAGGCAGAAGAACGGATAAGTGACCTGGAAGATAAAAATTTAGTGGAAATAACTACCACAGAGCAGAATAAAGAAAAAGAAAGAAAAGAAATGAGGACAGTCTCAAAGACCTCTGGGACAACATTAAACACACCAACATCTGAATTATAGGGGTCCTAAAAGAAGAGGAGAAAAAGAAAGGAACTGGGAAGATATTTGAAGAGATTATACTTGAAAATTGCCCGAACATGAGAAAGGAAATAGTCAAGTCCAGGAAGCTCAGAGAGTCCCATACAGGATAAATCAAAGGAGAAGCATGCCAAGGCACATATTAATAAAACTATCAAAAATTAAATATGAAGAAAAAATATTAAATGGACAAATTCTTAGAAACGCACAACCTGCCAAGACTGAATCAGGAAGAAAGAAAATATGAACTGACCAATCACAAGCACTCAAATTGAAACTGTGATTAAAAATCTTCCAACAAACAAAAGTCCAGGACCAGATGGCTTCATGGGCCAATTCTATCAAACATTTAGAGACGAGCTAACACCTATCCTTCTCAAACTCTTCAAGTATAGCAGAGGGAGGAACACTCCGAAACTCATTCTATGAGGCCACCATCACCTTGATACCCAAACCAGACAAGGATGTCACAAAGAAAGAATACTACAGGCCAGTATCACTGATGAACATAGATGAAAAAAGCCTCAACAAAATACTAGCAAACAGAATCCAACAGCACATTAAAAGGATCATACACCATGATCAAGTGGGCTTTCTTCCAGGAATGCAAGGATTCCTCAATATACGCAAATCAATGTGATAAACCATATTAAAAAATTGAATGAGAAAAACC
>NW_020838762.1:0-9658 GCF_003676395.1 Aethalodelphis obliquidens
ACATAATAAACGCCATATATGACAAACCCACAGCCAACATCGTCCACGATGGTGAAACACTGAAAGCATTTCCACTAAGATCAGGAACAAGACAAGGTTGCCCACTCTCACCACTATGATTCAACACAGTTTTGGAATTTTTAGCCACAGCAATCAGAGAAGGAAAGGAAATAAAAGGAATCCAAATGGGAAAAGAAGTACTAAAGCTGTCACTGTTTGCAGATGACATGATACTATACATAGAGAATCCTAAAGATGCTACCAGAAAACTACTAGAGCTAATCAATGAATTTGGTAAAGTAGCAGGATACAAAATTAATGCACAGAAATCTCTGGGATTCCTATACACTAATGATGAAAAATCTGAAAGTGAAATCAAGAAAACACTCCCATTTACCATTGCAACAAAAAGAATAAAATATCTAGGAATAAACCTACCTAAGGAGACAAAAGACCTGTATGCAGAAAATTATAAGACTCTGATGAAAGAAATTAAAGATGATACAAACAGATGGAAAGATATACCATGTTCTTGGATTGGAAGAATCAACTTTGTGAAAATGAGTGTACTACCCAAAGCAATCTGCAGATTCAATGCAATCCCTATCAAACTACCACTGGCATTTTTCACAGAACTAGAACAAAAACTTTCACAATTTGTATGGAAACACAAAAGATCCCAAATAGCCAAAGCAATCTTGAGAACAAAAAACGGAGCTGGAGGAATCAGGCTCCCTGACTTCAGACTATACTACAAAGCTACAGTAATCAAGACAGCAAGGTACTGCCACAAAAACAGAAAGATAAATCAATGGAACAGGATAGAAAGCCCAGAGGTAAACCCACGCACAAATGGTCACCTTATCTTTGATAAAGGAGGCAAAAATGTACAGTGGAGAAAGGACAGCCTCTTCAATAAGTGGTGCTGGGAACACTGGACAGGTACATGTGAAAGTATGAGATTAGATCATTCCCTAACACCATACACAAAAATAAGCTCAAAATGGATTAAAGATCTAAATATAGGGCCAGAAACTCTCAAACTCTTAGAGGAAAACATAGGCAGAACACTCTATGACATAAATCACAGCAAGATCCTTTTTGACCCACCTCCTAGAGAAATGGAAATAAAAACAAAAATAAACAAATGGGACCTAATGAAACTTCAGAGCTTTTGCACAGCAAAGGAAATCATAAACAAGACCAAAAGACAACCCTCAGAATGGGAGAAAATATTTGCAAATGAAGCAACTTACAAAGGATTAATCTCCAAAATTTATAAGCAGCTCATGCAGCTTAATAACAAAAGAACAAACAACCCAATCCAAAAATGGGCAGAAGACCTAAACAGACATTTCTCCAAAGAAGATATATAGACTGCCAACAAATACATGAAAGAATGCTCAGTATCACTAATCATTAGAGAAATGCGAATCAAAACTATAATGAGATATCATCTCACACCAGTCAGAATGGCCATCATCAAAAAATCTAGAAGCAATTAATGCTGGAGAGGGTGTGGAGAAAAGGGAACCCTCTTGCACTGTTGGTGGGAATGTAAATTGATACAGCCACTTTGGAGAACAGTATGGAGGTTCCTTAAAAAACTACAAATAGAACTACCATATGACCCAGCATTCCCACTACTGGGCATATACCCTGAGAAAACCATAATTCAAAAAGAGTCATGTACCAGAATGTTCTTTGCAGCTCTATTTACTATAGCCCAGAGATGGAAACAACCTAGGTGTCCATCATCGGATGAATGGATAAAGAAGATGTGGCACATACATACAATGGAATATTACTCAGCCATAAAAAGAAATGAAATTGAGCTATTTGTAATGAGGTGGATAGACCTAGAGTCTGTCATACAGAGTGAAGTAAGTCAGAAAGAGAGAGACAAATACCGTATGCTAACACACATATATGGAATTTAAGAAAAAAAAGTGTCATGAAGAACCTAGGGGTAAGAGAGGAATAAAGACACAGCCCTACTAGAGAATGGACTTGAGGATATGGGGAGCGGGAAGGGTAAGCTGTGACAAAGCAAGAGAGAGGCATGGACATATATACACTACCAAACGTAAGGTAGATAGCTAGTGGGAAGCAGCCGCATAGCACAGGGAGATCAGCTCAGTGCTTTGTGACCGCCTGGAGGGGTGGATAGGGAGGGTGGGAGGGAGGGAGACATAAGTGGGAAGAGATATGGGAACATATGTATATATATAACTGATTCATTTTGTTGTAAAGCAGAAACTAACCCACCATTGTAAAGCAATTATACAATAAAGATGTTAAAAAAAAAGACTCTATTCTTCCAATGCAGGGGGTGTGGGTTCGATCCCTGGTCAAGGAACTAAGATCCCACATGCTGTGCAGTGCAACCAAAAAATTAAAGATAAATGAATAAAAAAGATCTATTCTCTTAGAATGGACTTGAGGACATGGGCAGGGGGAAGAGTAAGTTGGGACTAAATGAGAGAGTGGCCTTGACGTATATACACTACCAAATGTAAAATAGGTAGTGGGAAGTAGCCACATAGCACAGGGAGATCAGCTTGTTGCTTTGTGACCACCTAGAGGGGTGGGATAGGGAGGGTGGGAGGGAGACACTGGAGGGAGGGGGGGGCTTCCCTGGTGGCGCAGTGGTTGAGAATTTGCCTGCCAATGCAGCAGACACAGGTTCGAGCCCTGGTCTGGGAAGATCCCACATGCTGCGGAGCAACTAGGCCCGTGAGCCACTACTAAGCCTGCACATCTGGAGCTTGTGGTCCACAACGAGAGGCCCGCGCACCGCGATGAAGAGTGGCCCCCGCTCGCCTCAGCTGGAGAGGGCCCGCGCACAGAAATGAAGACCCAACACAGCCAGGAGTGAATGAATGAATAAATAAAAGAGGGAGGGGATATGGGGATATATGTGTACGTATAAGTGATTCACTTTGTTATACAGCAGAAACTAACACAGCATTGTAAAGCAATTATACTCCAATAAAGATGTTAAAAAAAGATCTATTCTCTTTATGCAATACGGTATTAACTATAGTTACCACATTGTACATTATGTCTGAATGCATACTTTAAAAAAAAAAGAAACCTCCATACTATACTTCACAGTGGCTGCACTAATTTACATTTCTACCAACAGTGCAGAAGGGCTCCCTTGTCTCCACATCCTCTCTGGCATTTCTTATTCGTAGACTTTTAAAAGATGACCATCTGACCAGTGTGAGGTAATACCGCATTGTAGTTTTGATTTGCATTTCTCTAATAATTACCAAAGTTGAGCATCTTTTCACATGGCTATTGGCCATCTGTATGTCTTCTCTGGAGAAATGCCTATTTAGGTTTTCTGCCCATTTTTTGAGTGGGTTGTTTTGGTTTTGTTGTTGTTGTTGCTGTTGCTATTATTGAGTTGTATGACCTGTTTGTATATTTTGGAAATTAAGCCGTTGTAGCGAAAATTGACAAATCTTTAGCCAGACTGATCAAGTGAAAAAAGGAGAAGACTCATTTACTAAAATCAATAATGACATAGGTGACAACACTACAGTCTCACAGAAGTGAAAAGGATTATAAGAAAATAGTACAAATAATTATATGCCAACAAATTAAATTAACCTATACTAATTGAGTAAATTCCTATAAAAATTACTGAAACTAACTCAAGAAATAAAAATACGAATATATGTAAAACAAGTAGTGAGATTAAATTGGTTTAAAAAAAGCCCCAGGCCCTGGTGTCTTCACTGGTGAACTCTGAAAAATGTTTAAAGAAGAATTAACACCAAACCTTCACAAAATCTTTCCATAAATTAGAAGTGGAGAGTATCCATCTCAACCCAGCATTGAGGCCAGCATTAACTCAATACATAAATTGTCTGAAGACTGAGGTGATGCCTAAATGTAAAAGCTAAAAATACAAAACTCTTAGAAGAAAACATAAGGTAAATAATCATGACCTTGGATTAGGCAAGGTTTCTGAGATATGATACCAAAACAAAATCTACAAAAGAAAAAATAGATAAATTAGATATCATTTAAAATGATAACACAACAACAACAAAACCCTTTTGTGCTTTAAAGGACATCATCAATAAATTGAAAAGACAATCCATATAATGGGAGAAAATATTTGCAAATTATATATCTGATACGGATCTAGTCTCCAGAATATACAAAGAACTTTTACAATTCAACAGTAAAAAGACAATACAGTTTTAAAATGGGCAAAGGATTTGGGTAGATATTTCACCAACAAAGATGAACAAATGGCCAATAAGTACATGAAATGATGCTCACCATCATTAGTCATTAAGGAAATGCAAATCAAAACCATAGTGAGAGGGCTTCCCTGGAGGCGCAGTGGTTGAGAGTCCACCTGCCAATGCAGGGGACACGGGTTCGTGCCCCGGTCTGGGAAGATCCCACATGCCATGGAGCAACTAAGCCCGTACGCCACAACTACTGAGCCTGCGTGACACAACTACTGAAGCTCACATGCCTAGAGCCTGTGCTCCACATCAAGAGAAGCCACTGCAATGAGAAGCCCGCACACCACAAGGAAGAGTAGCCCCCACTCTCTGCAACTAGAGACAGCCCGCACGCAACAACAAAAAGCCAACGCAGCCAAAAATAAAAAATAAAAAAAAAATATATAGTGAGAGATCACTATACACACACACTAAGATAGCTATAATAAAGATGGACATTAAGAAGTTTTGGTGAGAATGTAGAAAAATTGGAATCCTTGTACATTACCCTTGGGGATGTAAAATGGTGCAACCACTTTAAAATATAGTTTTATAGTTCCTCAAAAAGCTAAATTTAGAGTTACCACATGGTCTAGAAATTCTACTCAGGCATCCAAGAAAAACTAAAACATATGTCCACACAAAAACTAAAAACTAAACACCAAAACTAAAAACCACTGAGATGTACTCTTTAAAAGTTTGAATTTTGTGGTGTGTGAATTATAAATAAAACTGTCCAAACATAAGAGAGTGAGGCATCTAGGGTGAAGAACTGAAGGAGGCACTTTTTTTTAACCCCTTAAATTTTGTGCCCTAGTTATCTTTCTTACCCCACCCTATTCTTGTACCTGCTACTAAATGTACATTCTAAATTTCCCACAGGGAGAAAGGCCCACTGAAATGCTAGAGAAGCTATTCCACAAAAGGATATGTAAAAGTTGGTTCAAGGGATACACGGGGTGGACTATAGTGGACATGGACATGTACCCTCCAGATTTCTTGTGAAGAGTTTCTTGTTGCACTAGTAGCAGGGAGTGCTGTGAGCAGTCTTCAGCTGCCAGCCTCTTCAGAGATGGCCTGAGCTGCAGAAATCCACTTTGCTCAAGGTAACGCTCTTTCTGAGGCATTCCACACTCAGTGACTGATAGCAGAAATGATATAAAGGCTCAGCCATTTTAGCCCAATGTGGGATAAATCTGACGGGTCACTTTAGCTGCACAGCTACCCTGTAGAGTAGGCTGAGGCGGTTGTTCAGGCCACCATTAGAGCCCAATTTCCCCCTCTTCCCATCCAACTTGCTTCTCTTCTTTCCACTGTTGTTATCCCAAAGGCACCTCCTAATAAACATTCTGCCTGCTAAAAACTCCATCTCAAAGTTTGTTTTCCTGACTACCTAATCTTTGACAGGGTCTACAGAAGTTATAAGCAAACAAACAAACAGATGAACAACAAACACACAGAATCTATTACAGTTAACCAGTATCTTTCTCTTCAGGAATGGTGATACCCACCTATAAAGGTACGACACCCCAGAGTTAGAGAATCATCTCAGCTCAGGTTTTCGACAATCGTTCACAGAAATGACCTAAATTCCTTTACAGAATGAAATGGGGTTCAGTAAGTAAATGATGATACGTGTTGAGTGCAGCCTCAGATGCTGACAGGGGTGGTGAAGCATGGTGGGAGGGATGTGGTGTAGGTGGCTGAGAAAGGACACACCCCCTTGGCTTACAGTCTTTTTGATAGATGTGGGTGGTAATCTCTATAATCACCTTTGGTGTAGGGTTAATGATTAGAGTTTGGAATTCGTTTTCTTAGAGTTTTTCAGCTACCCATTCCTGTTTCTTCTCTCCTTCCATCCTCTTCCACTCACTGACTTACTCTAGACCCCCTGGTTCTTACTGCACATACACTTGGTCTGAGGGTTAGGGTGGCCTCCCAGCATATCTGTGTCATGGACATGGATGCAGGCTCTGGGAGAAATCTATGCATGATGAGAAGTTGTGGGTTTTTGATGAGCAGGCCGTGGACCTCAGAGCATCAGCCAAGATGCTTAATCAACATATTAATGCGGTTTTGTACAGCGTTTCCAACATCTCTTATTCCATGAACACTGCTTAAAGACTAACTCTCACTATATACATTTTTTGAAAAATGAAATAGAAAAATAGAGTATGAATTGAAGTTCTACTGCTTATTACCTATATGGTTCTGGCAAAGTTACAAAACAACTGTGAGCTGAAGTTTTCTTAGGTATAAAATGAAATGAGAGTACCTGAGTGGCCCACCTCACAAAAATAGTTGTAAAGATAAAGGCAGTGGAGGGGGTACCTTCAAGATGGTGGAGGAGTAAGACATGGAGATCACCTGCCTCCCCCAAAATACATCAAAAATACACCTACATGTGGAACAACTCCTACAGAACACCTGCTGAATGCTGGCAGAAGACCTCAGACTTGCCAAAAGGCAAGAAACTCCCCACGTACCTGGGTAGGGCAGAAGAAAAAAGAAAAAAGCAGAGACAAAAGATATGGATAGGTCCTGCACCTCTGGGAGGGAGCTGTGAAGGAGAAAAAGTTTCCACACACTAGGAAGCCCCTTCACTGGCAGAGAAGGTGGGTGGGTGGGGGGAAAGGTTCGGAGCCATGGAGGAAAGCGCAGCAGTCGGGGTGCAGAGGGCAAAGTGGAGAGATTTCTGCACAGAGGATTGGTGCCAACCAAGACTCACCAGCCTGAGAGGCTTGTCTGCTCACCCGCCAGGGTGGGCGGGGCTGGGAGCTGAGGCTCAGTCTTCGGAGGTCAGATCCCAGGGAGAGGACTGGGGTTGGCTGCTTGAACACAGCCTAAAGGGGGATAATGCATCACAGCTAGCTGAGAGGGAGTCCAGGAAAATGTCTGGACCTGCCTGAGAGGCAAAAGACCATTATTTCAGGTGTGCGAGGAGAGGGGATTCCTCCCCTGTCTGCCCACAGAAGGCAGAGCACTGCCTAAATGAGCTCCAGTGACGGGTGCGAACTGTGGCTATCAGCTCAGACCACAGAGATGGGCATGAAATGCTAACACTGCTGCTGCAGCCACCAAGAATCCTGCGTGCAAGCACAGGTCACTATCCAAACCACCCCACCCCAGGAGCCTGTGCAACCCACCACTGCCAGGGTCCCATAATACAGAGAAAATTTCCCCAAGAGAACACATGGAGTGCCTCAGGTTGTTGCAAGGTCACAACAGCTTCTGCCGCCACAGGCTCGCCCTGCATTCCAATTATAACTACTGTACCACTCCTGTCCCCAGGAATGAGTGAGCAACAGCTCTCTAACAGTCGCTGCATTAACCCCATCCTGTCTGGGCAGGAAACAGATGCCTGAGGGTGACATACATGCAGAGGTGGAGCCCAAACCAAAGCTGAACCCCAGGAGCTGTGCAAACAAAGAAGAGAAAGGGTAGTTTCTCCATACAGTCTCAGGAGCAGCGGATTAAATCCCCATAATCTACTTGATGTACTCTGCATCTGTGGAATATCTGAATAGACAATAAATCATACCAAAATTAAGGCAGCAGACTTGGGAACAACTGTAGACTTGGGGTGTGCTGGCTGCAACTGATTTGTTTCTGATTTTTATGTTTATCTTAGTATAGTTTTTAGTGCTGTTATCATTAGTGGATTTGTTTAACAGTATACATGCTCTCTTCTTTTTTTAATTACTATTACTTTTTAATAATGTTTTTTCTATTTTTTTAATTTTAATAACTTAATTTTTTTTTTAATTTATTTTTCTTCCTTTTTTTTCCCCTTTTCTTCTGAGCCGTGTGGCTGACAGGGTCTTGGTGCTCTGGCCTGGTGTCAGGCCTGAGACTCTGAGGTGGGAGAGCCAAGTAGAGGACATTGGACCACCAGACAACTCCCAGCCCCACATAGTATCAACCAGCAAGAGCTCACCCAGAGATCCATCTGAGGGCTAAGACGCAGCTACACCCAATGGCCAGCAAGCTCCAGTGCTGGATGTTCCATGCCAAATAACTAGCAATGCAGGAACACAACCTCACCCATTAGGAGAGAGGCTGCCTAAAATCATACCAAGTTCACAGGCACCCCAAACACACTGCCAGATGCAACCCTGCCCACCAAAGAAAAGATCCAGCCCCACACACCAGAACACAGGCACCAGTCCCCTTTACCAGGAAGCCTACAAAACCCAGTGAAGCAACCTTACCCACTGGGGGCAGACACCAAAAACAATGGGAACTACGAACCTGCAGCGTGAGAAAAGGAGACCCCAAACAGAGTAAGTTAAGCAAAATGAGAAGACAGAGAAATATGCAGCAGATGAAGGAGTAAGGCAAAAACCCACCAGACCTAACAAATGAAGAAAAAATAGGCAGTCTACGTGAAAAAGAATTCAGAGTAATGACAGTAAAGATTATCCAAAATTTTGGAACTAGAATGGAGAAAATACAAGAAAGGTTTAAGAATGAACCAGAAGAACTAAAGAGCAAAGAAACAATGATGAAAAGCACAATAAATGTAATTAAAAATTTTCTAGAAGGAATCAATAGCAGAATAACTGAGGCAGAAGAACGGATAAGTGACCTGGAAGATAAAAATTTAGTGGAAATAACTACCACAGAGCAGAATAAAGAAAAAGAAAGAAAAGAAATGAGGACAGTCTCAAAGACCTCTGGGACAACATTAAACACACCAACATCTGAATTATAGGGGTCCTAAAAGAAGAGGAGAAAAAGAAAGGAACTGGGAAGATATTTGAAGAGATTATACTTGAAAATTGCCCGAACATGAGAAAGGAAATAGTCAAGTCCAGGAAGCTCAGAGAGTCCCATACAGGATAAATCAAAGGAGAAGCATGCCAAGGCACATATTAATAAAACTATCAAAAATTAAATATGAAGAAAAAATATTAAATGGACAAATTCTTAGAAACGCACAACCTGCCAAGACTGAATCAGGAAGAAAGAAAATATGAACTGACCAATCACAAGCACTCAAATTGAAACTGTGATTAAAAATCTTCCAACAAACAAAAGTCCAGGACCAGATGGCTTCATGGGCCAATTCTATCAAACATTTAGAGACGAGCTAACACCTATCCTTCTCAAACTCTTCAAGTATAGCAGAGGGAGGAACACTCCGAAACTCATTCTATGAGGCCACCATCACCTTGATACCCAAACCAGACAAGGATGTCACAAAGAAAGAATACTACAGGCCAGTATCACTGATGAACATAGATGAAAAAAGCCTCAACAAAATACTAGCAAACAGAATCCAACAGCACATTAAAAGGATCATACACCATGATCAAGTGGGCTTTCTTCCAGGAATGCAAGGATTCCTCAATATACGCAAATCAATGTGATAAACCATATTAAAAAATTGAATGAGAAAAACC
>NW_020838763.1:0-9639 GCF_003676395.1 Aethalodelphis obliquidens
GTAGTAATCTCTCATGATCTTTTGTATTTCTGCAGTGTCAGTTGTTACTTCTCCTTTTTCATTTCTAATTCTATTGATTTAAGTCTTCTCCCTTTTTTTCTTGATGAGTCTGGCTAATGGTTTATCAATTTTGTTTATATTCTCAAAGAACCAGCTTTTAGTTTCATTGATCTTTGCTATCGTTTCCTTCATTTCGTATTCATTTATTTCTGATCTAATCTTTATGATCTCTTTCCTTCTGCTAACTTTGGGGTTTTTTTGTTGTTCTTTCTCTAATTGCTTTAGGTGCAAGGTTAGGTTGTTTATTTGAGATGTTTCCTGTTTCTTAAGGGAGGATTGTATTGCTATAAACTTCCCTCTTAAAACTACTTTTGCTGCATCCCATAGGTTTTGAGTCATCGTGTCTCCATTGTCATTTGTTTCTAGGTATTTTTTTATTTCCTCTTTGATTTCTTCAGTGATCACTTCGTTATTAAGTAGTGTATTGTTTAGCCTCCATGTGTTTGTATTTTTTACAGATATTTTCCTGTAATTGATATCTAGTCTCATAGCATTTTGATTGGAAAAGATACTTGAAACAATTTCAGTTTTCTTAAATTTACCAAGGCTTGACTTGTGACCCAGTATATGATCTATCCTGGAGAATGTTCCATGAGCACTTGAGAAAAATGTGTATTCTGTTGTTCTTGGATGGACTGTCCTATAAATATCAGTGAAGTCCATCTTGTTTAATGTATCATTTAAAGCTTGTGTTTCCTTATTTATTTTCATTTTGGATGATCTGTCCATTGGTGAAAGTGGGGTATTAAAGTCCCCTAATACGAATGTGTTACTGTCGAGTTCCCCTTTTATGGCTGTTAGTATTTGCCTTATGTATTGAGGTGCTCCTATGTTGGGTGCATAAATATTTACAATTTTTATATCTTCTTCTTGGATCGATCCCTTGATCATTATGTAGTGTCCTTCTTTGTCTTTTCTAATAGTGTTTATTTTAAAGTCTATTTTGTCTGATATGAGAATTGCTACTCCAGCTTTCTTTTGGTTTCCATTTGCATGGAATATCTTTTTCCATCCCCTTACTTTCAGTCTGTATGTGTCTCTAGGTCTGAAGTGGGTCTCTTGTAGAGAGCATATTTATAGGTCTTGTTTTTGTATCCATTCAGCCGGTCTGTGTCTTTTGGTGAGAGCATTTATTCCATTTACATTTAAGGTAATTATCAATATGTATGTTCCTATTCCCATTTTCTAATTGTTTTGTGTTTGTTATTGTAGTTCTTTTCCTTCTCTTGTATTTCTTGCCTAGAGAAGTTCCTTAGCATTTGTTGTAAACCTCGTTTGGTGGTGGTGAACTCTCTCAGCTTTTGTTTGTCTGTAAAGGTTTTAATTTCTCCATCAAATCTGAATGAGATCCTTGCTGGGTAGAGTAATCTTGGTTGTAGGTTTTTCTCCTTCATCACTTTAAATATGTCCTGCCAGTCCCTTCTGGCTTGCAGAGTTTCTGCTGAAAGATCAGCTGTTAACCTTATGGGGATTCCCTTGTGTGCTATTTGTTGTTTTTCCCTTGCTGCTTTTAATATGTTTTCTTTGTATTTAATTTTTGACAGTTTGATTAATATGTGTCTTGGCATGTTTCTCCTTGGATTTATCCTGTGTGGGACTCTCTGTGCTTCCTGGACTTATTAACTATTTCCTTTCCCATGTTAGGGAAGTTTTCAACTATAATCTCTTCAAATATTTTCTCAGTCCCTTTCTTTTTCTCTTCTTCTTCTGGAACCCCTATAATTCGAATGTTGGTGCGTTTAATGTTGTCCCAGAGGTCTCTGAGACTGTCCTCAGTTCTTTTCATTCTTTTTTCTTTATTCTGCTCTGCAGTAGTTATTTCCACTATTTTATCTTCCAGGTCACTTATCCGTTCTTCTGCCTCAGTTATTCTGCTATTGATCCCATCTAGAGTATTTTTAATTTCATTTATTGTGTTGTTCATCATTGTTCCTTTCATCTTTAGTTCTTCTAGGTCCTTTTTAAATTTTTGTTGCATTTATTCCATTCTATGTCTAAGATTTTGGATCATCTTTACTATCATTATTCTGAATTCTTTTTCATGTATTCTGCCTATTTCCTCTTCATTTGTTAGGTCTGGTGGGTTTTTATCTTGCTCCTTCATCTGCTGTGTGTTTTTCTGTCTTCTCATTTTGCTTATCATACTGTGTTTGGGGTCTCCTTTTTACAGGCTGCAGGTTCATAGTTCCCGTTGTGTTTGGTGTCTCTCCGCAGTGGCTAAGGTTTTCTCAGTGGGTTGTGTAGGCTTCGTGGTGGAAGGGACTAGTGCCTGTGTTCTGGTGGATGACGCTGGATCTTGTCTTTCTGGTGGGCAGGTCCACATCTGGTGGTGTGTTTTCGGGTGTCTGTGGACTTATGATTTTAGGCAGCCTCTCTGCTAATGGGTAGGGTTGTGTTCCTGTCTTGCTAGTTGTTTGGCATAGGGTTTCTAGCACTGTAGCTTGCTTGTCGTTTAGTGAAGTTGGGTGCTGGTGTTGAGCTGGAGATCTCTTGGTGATTTTCGCCGTTTGATATTATGTGGAGCTGGGAGGTCTCTTGTGGACCTGTGTCTTGAAGTTGGCTCTCCCACCTCAGAGGCACAGCACTGACTCCTGGCTGCAGCACCAAGAGCCTTTCATCCACACGGCTCAGAATAAATGGGGAAAAAAGTAGAAATAAAGAATTAGTAGAAGAAGAAGGAAAGAAAGAAAGGAGGGAGGGAGGGAGGGAGGAAGCCAGGAAGGAGGGAAGGAAGGAAGGAAGGAAAGAAAGAAAGAAAGAAAGAAAGAAAGAAAGAAAGAAAGAAAGAAGATAAAGTAAAATAAAATATAATAAAGTTATTTAAATTAAAAAATCATTAAAAAAAATTTAAAAAAAAACGGACGGATAGAGCCCTAGGACAAATGGTGGAAGCAAAGCTATACAGACAAAATGTCACACAGAAGCATACACGTACACACTCACAAAAAGAGGAAAAAGGGGAAAAAATCATAAATCTTGCTCTCAAAGTCCACCTCCTCAATTTGGGATGATTCATTGTCTAAAGGAGGGAAGGAAGGAAGGAAGGAAGGAACATAAAGTAAAATTTTAAAAAGTTATTAAAATGAAAAATAATTATTAAGAAAAAAATTTTTTTTTAAAAAAAGGAAGGATAGAACCCTAGGGCAAATGGTGGAAGCGAAGCTATACAGACAAAATCTCACACAGAAGCATACACATGCACACTCAGAAAAAGAGGAAAAGGGGAAAAAAATCATAAATGTTGCTCTCAAAGTCCACCTCCTCAATTTGGGCTGATTCGTTGTCTGTTCAGGTATTCCACAGATACAGAGTACATCAAGTTGATTGTGGAGCTGTAATCCGCTGCTTCTGCGGCTGCTGGGAGAGATTTCCCTTTCTCTTCTTTGTTCTCACACCTTCCAGGGGCTCAGCTTTGGATTTGGCCCCGCCTGTGCATGTAGGTCGCCGGAGGGCGTCTGTTCTTTTCTCAGACAGGACGGGGTTAAAGGAGCCGCTGATTCGGGGGCTCTGGCTCACTCAGGCCAGGGGGAGGGAGGGGCACGGAGTGAGGGGTGAGCCTGCAGCGGCAGAGGCCGGCGTGACATTGCACCAGCCTGTGGTGCGCCGTGTGTTCTCCTGGGGGAGTTGTCCCTGGATCCCGGGACCCTGGCAGTGGTAGGCTGCACAGGCTCCCCGGAAGGGGGGTGTGGATAGTGATCTGTGCTCGCACACAGGCTTCTTGGTGGCAGCAGCAGCAGCCTTAGCGTCTCATGCCCGTCTCTGGGGTCCGAGCTTTTAGCCGCGGCTCACGCCCGTCTCTAGCTCCCTTAAGCAGTGCTCTTAATCCCCTCTCCTCGCGCACCAGGAAACGAAGAGGGAAGAAAAAGTCTCTTGCCTCTTCGGCAGGTCCAGACTTTTCCCCGGACTCCCTCTCAGCTAGCCGTGGTGCACCAACCCCCTGAAGGCTGTGTTCACGCCACCAACCCCAGTCCTCTCCCGGCACTCAAACCGAAGCCCGAGCCTCAGCTCCCAGCCACACCCGCCCCGGCGGGTGAGCAGAGAAGCCTGTCGGGCTGGCGAGTGCCGGTCGGCCCTGATCCTCTGTGCGGGAATCTCTCCACTTTGCCCTCCGCACCCCTGTTGCTGTGCTCTGCTCTGCGTCTCCGATGCTTTTCCCGTGCGCCATCCTCAGTCTCTGCCTGTGAAGGGGCTTTCTAGTGTGTGGAAACCTTTCCTCCTTCACAGCTCCCTCCCACTGGTGCAGGTCCCGTCCCTATACTTTTGTCTCAGTTTTTTCTTTTTCCTTTTGCCCTACCCAGGTACGTGGGGGGGGGGGGTTCTTGCCTTTTAGGAGGTCTGAGGTCTTCTGCCAGCGTTCAGTAGGTGTTCTGTAGGAGTTGTTCCACGTGTAGATGTATTTCTGGTGTATCTATGGGGAGGAAGGTGATCTCCACGTCTTACTCTTCCGCCATCTTCCCGGAAGCCTCTTTGACTATTTTTTAATCTGTATTGTATTTCCTCTCTGATCTTTATTTCTTTCTTTCTCCTGACTTTAGGTTTTGATTGTTATTTTTCTAATTATTTGAGGTGGTAGGTTAGGTTGCTTAATATTTTTTTGTTTTTTTTTTGTTGTTGTTGTTGAGAAAGGCCTGTATCTCTATGAACTTCTAAGGACTGCTTTTGCTACATACCATAGATTTTGTATGGTTGTTTTGCTGCATTCCATAGATTTTGTGTGGTTATTTGTTCAGTGTCATTTGTCTCAAGGTATTTTTAAATTTCTTCTTTGATTTCATTGTTGGCCCGTTGGTTTTTTAGTAGCATATTTTATAGTCTCTGTAATCATTTTTTCTCATTTCTCTTTCTGTGGTTATTTTCCTAGTGTCATGTCATTGTGGTCTGAAAAGGTGCTTGAAGTAATTTCTATCCTCCAAAATTTGAGACTTGTTTTGTGCCCTAGTATGCAGTCTATCCTATAGAATGTTCCACGTGCACTTAAAGAATGTGTATTTGGGGTTTTTTGGATGTAATGTCCTGAAAATATCAATTAAATCTAACTGTTCTGTTGTGTCATTTAGGATCTCTGTTTCCTTACTGATTTTTTTTTCTGTCCAGAAGATCTATCATTGATGTGATTAGTGTTAAAGTCTCCTACTATTATTGTATTCCTGTCAATTTCTCCTTTTATGTCTGTTAGTACTTGTTTTATGTATTTAGGTGCTCCTATATTTGGTGCATAACGTTAACAAGTGTAATATCTTCTTGTATTGTGTAATATGCTCTTGTATTAATCCTTCTATCATTATATAGTGTCCTTTTTTTGTCTTTACTCATGGCCTTCATTTTAAAGTTTATTTTGTCTGAGTATTGCTACACCCACTTTCTTTCTGTTTATATTTTCTTTCCCATCCCCTCACTTTCAATCTATGTGTGTCCTTTTTTATATGGCAAGTCTCTTGTAGGCAGCATATTGTAGGCTCTTACAGAGTGGCAGATTGGATAATAAAATCTTTTGAATTTAGTCCATTGACATTTAATGTAATTATTAATATGTATTTATTGCCATTTTAAACTTTGTTTTCCCATTGATTTTATATCGCTTTCTATTTTCTTTTTTTACTTTCGTGGTTTGATGGTTTTCTTTTGTATTGTACTTGTGTTCTTTTTGTGTTCTGTGAGTCTATTGTATGTTTTTGATTTGTGGTTATCCTGCTTTTACAAGTATGTTAACCCACTATGTATTTTTTTCGACCTGACACTAAATGGGATTTTTTTGACATTCTCTTTCTGGTATTTCATTGTTAGTGTAAAGAAATGCAACAGATTTCTGTATATTAATCTTGTATCCTGCTACCTTGCTGAGTTCACTTATTAGTCCTAATAGTTTTTATGTGGAGACTTTGAAGTTCTCTAGAGTGTCATGTCATCTGCAGATAATAACAGTTTTACCTCTTCCTTCTGATTTGGATGTCTTTTACTTTTTCTTGTCTGACTTTTGTATCTATATTAAAGATACTGGCCTGTAATCTTTTTTGTAGTGTCTTTATCTGGTTTTGGCATCAGGGTGATGGTGGCTTCATAGAATAAATTTCAGAGTGTTCCCTCCTTTCAATTCTTGAATAGATTGATAAAGATAGGTATAAGTTCTTTGTATGTTTGGAATTCCCCAGTGAAGCCACCTGGTCCTAGACTCTTGTTTGCAGGGAATATGCTTATTAGATTTGATTTCACTTCAAATGATCAGTCTGTTCAAGTTATCTGTTTCTTCTTGACTCAGCTTTTGTAGCCCGTTTCTAGAAACTTGTCCATTTCTTCTACATTGTTCAATTTGTTGCCATGTAACTGCTCAAAGTAATCTCTTATTTTGGATATTTCTGTTGCATCAATTATTTCTCCTTTAATTTCTTTTGTTTATTTGTGTCTTATTTTCTTGGTGAGCCTGGCTAGAGGTTTGTCATTTTTCTTTCTTTCTTTTTTAATCTTTTCAAGAAACGAGGTCTTGGTTTTATTGATCTGTCTTTGTTCTCTCTTTTATTTCCTCTTTGATCTTTATTTCCTTTCCTCTGCTAACATAGGGTTTTGTTTTCTTCTAGGTGGTAGGTTAGGTGTTTTGAAATTTTTCTTCTTTCTTGGGGAAGGCCGGTATGGCTGTGAACTTCCCTCTTAGAACTGCTTTTGTAGCATCCCATAGATTTGGTATGGTAGTGTTTGTTTGTTTGTTTTTTAACATCTTTATTAGAGTATAATTGCTTTACAATGGTGTGTTAGTCTCTGCTTTATAACAAAGTGAGTCAGTTATACATATACATATGTTGCCATATCTCTTCCCTCGTGCATCTCCCTCCATCCCACCCTCCCTATCCCACCCCTCTAGGTGGTCACAAAGCACCGAGCTGATCTCCCTGTGCTAGCAGCTGCTTCCCACCAGCTATCTATCTTAGGTTTCATAGTGTATATATGTCCATGCCACTCTCTCACTTTGTCACAGCTTACCCTTCCCCCTCCCCATATCCTCAAGTCCATTCTCTATTAGGTCCGTCCCCATATCCTCAAGTCCTTTCTCTAGTAGGTCTCTGTCTTTATTACCATCTTACCCCTAGGTTCTTCATGACATTTTTTTCCTTAGATTCCGTATACATGTGTTAGCATACAGTATTTGTCTTTCTCTTTCTGACTTACTTCACTCTATATGACAGACTCTAGGTCCATCCACCTCACTACAAATAACTCAATTTCATTTCTTTCTATGGCTGAGTAATATTCCATTGTATATATGTGCCACATCTTCTTTATCCATTCATCCAATGATGGACACTTAGGCTGCTTCCATCTCCTGGCTATTGTAAATAGAGCTGCAATGAACATTTTGGTACATGACTCTTTTTGACTTTTGGTTTTCTCAGGGTATATGCCCAGCAGTCGGATTGCTGGGTCATATGGTAGTTCAATTTGTAGTTTTTTAAGTAACCTCCATACTGTTCTCCATAGTGGCTGTACCAATTCACATTCCCACCAGCAGTGCAACACTGTCCACTTTTCTCCACACCCTCTCCGGCATTTATTGTTTCCAGATGTTTTCATGATGGCCATTCTGACCGGTGTGAGATGATATCTCATTGTAGTTTTGATTTGCATTTCTCTAATGATTAATGAAGTTGAGCATTCTTTCATGTGTTTGTTGGCAATCTGTATATCTTCTTTAGAGAAATGTCTATTTAGGTCTTCTGCCAATTTTTGGATTGGGTTGTTTGGTTTTTTTGCTATTGAGCTGCATGAGCTGCTTATAAATTTTGGAGATTAATCCTTTGTCAGTTGCATCATTTGCAAATATTTTATCCCGTTTGGAGGGTTGTCTTTTGGTCTTGTTTATGGTTTCCTTTGCTGTGCAAAAGCTTTGAAGTTTCATTAGGTCCCATTTGTTTATCTTTGTGTTTGTTTTGGTTTGGTTTGATTTGGGGTTTTTTTGCACTACGCGGACCTCTCACTGTTGTGGCCTCTCCCGCTGCGGAGCACAGGCTCCGGATGCACAGGCTCAGCGGCCATGGCTCACGGGCATAGCTGCTCTGCAGCATGTGGTGTCCTCCCGGACCAGGGCACAAACCCACAGCCCCTGCACCGGCAGGCAGACTCCCAACCACTGCAACACGAGGGAAGCCCTTTTTTTGTTTTTATTTCCATTTCTCTAGGAGGTGGGTCAAAAAGGATCTTGCTGTGATTTATGTCATAGAGTGTTCTGCCTATGTTTTCCTCTGAGAGTTTGATACTTTCTGGCCTTACATTTAGGTCTTTAATACATTTTGAGCTTATTTTTGTGTATGGTGTTAGGGAATGTTCTAATCTCATACTTTTACATGTACCTGTCCAGTTTTCCCAGCACCACTTATTGAAGAGGCTATCCTTTCTCCACTGTACATTCCTGCCTCCTTTATCAAAGATAAGGTGACCATATGTGCGTGGATTTATCTCTGGGCTTTCTATCCTGTTCCATTGATCTATCTTTCTGTTTTTGTGCCAGTACCATACTGTCTTGATTACTATAGCTTTGTAGTATAGTCTGAAGTCAGGGCACCTGATTCCTCCAGCTCCGTTATTCGTTCTCAAGATTGCTTTGGCTATTCAGGGTCTTTTGTGTTTCCATACAAATTGTGAAATTTTTCGTTCTAGTTCTGTGGAAAATGCCAGTGGTCGTTTGACAGGGATTGCATTGAATCTGTAGATTACTTTGGGTAGTAGAGTCATTTTCACAATGTTGATTCTTCCAATCCAAGAACATGGTATCTTTTTCCATCTATTTATATCATCTGTAATTTCTTTCATCAGTGTCTTATAGTTTTCTGCATAGAGGTCTTTTGTCTCCTTAGGTAGGTTTATTCCGAGATATTTTACTCTTTTTTTTGCAGCGGTAAATGGGAGTGTTTGCTTGATTTCACTTTCAGATTTTTCATCATTACTGTATAGGAATGCCAGAGATTTCTGTGCATTAATTTGTATCCTGCTACTTTACCAAATTCATTGATTAGCCCTAGTAGTTTTCTGGTAGCATCTTTAGGATTCTCTATGTATAGTATCATGTCATCTGCAAACAGTGACAGCTTTACTTCTTCTTTTCCAATTTGGATTCCTTTTATTTCCTTTTCTTCTCTGATTGCTGTGGCTAAAACTTCCAAAACTATGTTGAATAAGAGTGGTGAGAGTGGACAACCTTGTCTTGTTCCTGATCTTAGTGGAATGTTTTCAGTTTTTCACCATGGAGAACAATGTTGGCTGTGGGTTTGTCATATATGGCCTTTATTATGTTGAGGAAAGTTCCCTCTGTGCCTACTTTCTGCAGGGTTTTTAACATAAATGGGTGTTGAATTTTGTCAAAAGTTTTCTCTGCATCTATTGAGATGATCATATGGTTTTTCTCCTTCAATTTGTTAGTATGGTGTATCACGTTGATTCATTTGCATATATTGAAGAATCCTTGCATTCCTGGAATAAACCCCACTTGATCATGGTGTATGATCCTTTTAATGTGCTGTTGGATTCTGTTTGCTAGTTTTTGTTGAGTATTTTTGCATCTATGTTCATCAGTGATATGGGCCTGTAGTTTTCTTC
>NW_020838764.1:0-9639 GCF_003676395.1 Aethalodelphis obliquidens
GTAGTAATCTCTCATGATCTTTTGTATTTCTGCAGTGTCAGTTGTTACTTCTCCTTTTTCATTTCTAATTCTATTGATTTAAGTCTTCTCCCTTTTTTTCTTGATGAGTCTGGCTAATGGTTTATCAATTTTGTTTATATTCTCAAAGAACCAGCTTTTAGTTTCATTGATCTTTGCTATCGTTTCCTTCATTTCGTATTCATTTATTTCTGATCTAATCTTTATGATCTCTTTCCTTCTGCTAACTTTGGGGTTTTTTTGTTGTTCTTTCTCTAATTGCTTTAGGTGCAAGGTTAGGTTGTTTATTTGAGATGTTTCCTGTTTCTTAAGGGAGGATTGTATTGCTATAAACTTCCCTCTTAAAACTACTTTTGCTGCATCCCATAGGTTTTGAGTCATCGTGTCTCCATTGTCATTTGTTTCTAGGTATTTTTTTATTTCCTCTTTGATTTCTTCAGTGATCACTTCGTTATTAAGTAGTGTATTGTTTAGCCTCCATGTGTTTGTATTTTTTACAGATATTTTCCTGTAATTGATATCTAGTCTCATAGCATTTTGATTGGAAAAGATACTTGAAACAATTTCAGTTTTCTTAAATTTACCAAGGCTTGACTTGTGACCCAGTATATGATCTATCCTGGAGAATGTTCCATGAGCACTTGAGAAAAATGTGTATTCTGTTGTTCTTGGATGGACTGTCCTATAAATATCAGTGAAGTCCATCTTGTTTAATGTATCATTTAAAGCTTGTGTTTCCTTATTTATTTTCATTTTGGATGATCTGTCCATTGGTGAAAGTGGGGTATTAAAGTCCCCTAATACGAATGTGTTACTGTCGAGTTCCCCTTTTATGGCTGTTAGTATTTGCCTTATGTATTGAGGTGCTCCTATGTTGGGTGCATAAATATTTACAATTTTTATATCTTCTTCTTGGATCGATCCCTTGATCATTATGTAGTGTCCTTCTTTGTCTTTTCTAATAGTGTTTATTTTAAAGTCTATTTTGTCTGATATGAGAATTGCTACTCCAGCTTTCTTTTGGTTTCCATTTGCATGGAATATCTTTTTCCATCCCCTTACTTTCAGTCTGTATGTGTCTCTAGGTCTGAAGTGGGTCTCTTGTAGAGAGCATATTTATAGGTCTTGTTTTTGTATCCATTCAGCCGGTCTGTGTCTTTTGGTGAGAGCATTTATTCCATTTACATTTAAGGTAATTATCAATATGTATGTTCCTATTCCCATTTTCTAATTGTTTTGTGTTTGTTATTGTAGTTCTTTTCCTTCTCTTGTATTTCTTGCCTAGAGAAGTTCCTTAGCATTTGTTGTAAACCTCGTTTGGTGGTGGTGAACTCTCTCAGCTTTTGTTTGTCTGTAAAGGTTTTAATTTCTCCATCAAATCTGAATGAGATCCTTGCTGGGTAGAGTAATCTTGGTTGTAGGTTTTTCTCCTTCATCACTTTAAATATGTCCTGCCAGTCCCTTCTGGCTTGCAGAGTTTCTGCTGAAAGATCAGCTGTTAACCTTATGGGGATTCCCTTGTGTGCTATTTGTTGTTTTTCCCTTGCTGCTTTTAATATGTTTTCTTTGTATTTAATTTTTGACAGTTTGATTAATATGTGTCTTGGCATGTTTCTCCTTGGATTTATCCTGTGTGGGACTCTCTGTGCTTCCTGGACTTATTAACTATTTCCTTTCCCATGTTAGGGAAGTTTTCAACTATAATCTCTTCAAATATTTTCTCAGTCCCTTTCTTTTTCTCTTCTTCTTCTGGAACCCCTATAATTCGAATGTTGGTGCGTTTAATGTTGTCCCAGAGGTCTCTGAGACTGTCCTCAGTTCTTTTCATTCTTTTTTCTTTATTCTGCTCTGCAGTAGTTATTTCCACTATTTTATCTTCCAGGTCACTTATCCGTTCTTCTGCCTCAGTTATTCTGCTATTGATCCCATCTAGAGTATTTTTAATTTCATTTATTGTGTTGTTCATCATTGTTCCTTTCATCTTTAGTTCTTCTAGGTCCTTTTTAAATTTTTGTTGCATTTATTCCATTCTATGTCTAAGATTTTGGATCATCTTTACTATCATTATTCTGAATTCTTTTTCATGTATTCTGCCTATTTCCTCTTCATTTGTTAGGTCTGGTGGGTTTTTATCTTGCTCCTTCATCTGCTGTGTGTTTTTCTGTCTTCTCATTTTGCTTATCATACTGTGTTTGGGGTCTCCTTTTTACAGGCTGCAGGTTCATAGTTCCCGTTGTGTTTGGTGTCTCTCCGCAGTGGCTAAGGTTTTCTCAGTGGGTTGTGTAGGCTTCGTGGTGGAAGGGACTAGTGCCTGTGTTCTGGTGGATGACGCTGGATCTTGTCTTTCTGGTGGGCAGGTCCACGTCTGGTGGTGTGTTTTCGGGTGTCTGTGGACTTATGATTTTAGGCAGCCTCTCTGCTAATGGGTAGGGTTGTGTTCCTGTCTTGCTAGTTGTTTGGCATAGGGTTTCTAGCACTGTAGCTTGCTTGTCGTTGAGTGAAGTTGGGTGCTGGTGTTGAGCTGGAGATCTCTTGGTGATTTTCGCCGTTTGATATTATGTGGAGCTGGGAGGTCTCTTGTGGACCTGTGTCTTGAAGTTGGCTCTCCCACCTCAGAGGCACAGCACTGACTCCTGGCTGCAGCACCAAGAGCCTTTCATCCACACGGCTCAGAATAAATGGGGAAAAAAGTAGAAATAAAGAATTAGTAGAAGAAGAAGGAAAGAAAGAAAGGAGGGAGGGAGGGAGGGAGGAAGCCAGGAAGGAGGGAAGGAAGGAAGGAAGGAAAGAAAGAAAGAAAGAAAGAAAGAAAGAAAGAAAGAAAGAAAGAAGATAAAGTAAAATAAAATATAATAAAGTTATTTAAATTAAAAAATCATTAAAAAAAATTTAAAAAAAAACGGACGGATAGAGCCCTAGGACAAATGGTGGAAGCAAAGCTATACAGACAAAATGTCACACAGAAGCATACACGTACACACTCACAAAAAGAGGAAAAAGGGAAAAAATCATAAATCTTGCTCTCAAAGTCCACCTCCTCAATTTGGGATGATTCATTGTCTAAAGGAGGGAAGGAAGGAAGGAAGGAAGGAACATAAAGTAAAATTTTAAAAAGTTATTAAAATGAAAAATAATTATTAAGAAAAAAAATTTTTTTAAAAAAAAGGAAGGATAGAACCCTAGGGCAAATGGTGGAAGCGAAGCTATACAGACAAAATCTCACACAGAAGCATACACATGCACACTCAGAAAAAGAGGAAAAGGGGAAAAAAATCATAAATGTTGCTCTCAAAGTCCACCTCCTCAATTTGGGCTGATTCGTTGTCTGTTCAGGTATTCCACAGATACAGAGTACATCAAGTTGATTGTGGAGCTGTAATCCGCTGCTTCTGCGGCTGCTGGGAGAGATTTCCCTTTCTCTTCTTTGTTCTCACACCTTCCAGGGGCTCAGCTTTGGATTTGGCCCCGCCTGTGCATGTAGGTCGCCGGAGGGCGTCTGTTCTTTTCTCAGACAGGACGGGGTTAAAGGAGCCGCTGATTCGGGGGCTCTGGCTCACTCAGGCCAGGGGGAGGGAGGGGCACGGAGTGAGGGGTGAGCCTGCAGCGGCAGAGGCCGGCGTGACATTGCACCAGCCTGTGGTGCGCCGTGTGTTCTCCTGGGGGAGTTGTCCCTGGATCCCGGGACCCTGGCAGTGGTAGGCTGCACAGGCTCCCCGGAAGGGGGGTGTGGATAGTGATCTGTGCTCGCACACAGGCTTCTTGGTGGCAGCAGCAGCAGCCTTAGCGTCTCATGCCCGTCTCTGGGGTCCGAGCTTTTAGCCGCGGCTCACGCCCGTCTCTAGCTCCCTTAAGCAGTGCTCTTAATCCCCTCTCCTCGCACACCAGGAAACAAAGAGGGAAGAAAAAGTCTCTTGCCTCTTCGGCAGGTCCAGACTTTTCCCCGGACTCCCTCTCAGCTAGCCGTGATGCACCAACCCCCTGAAGGCTGTGTTCACGCCACCAACCCCAGTCCTCTCCCGGCACTCAAACCGAAGCCCGAGCCTCAGCTCCCAGCCACACCCGCCCCGGCGGGTGAGCAGAGAAGCCTGTCGGGCTGGCGAGTGCCGGTCGGCCCTGATCCTCTGTGCGGGAATCTCTCCACTTTGCCCTCCGCACCCCTGTTGCTGTGCTCTGCTCTGCGTCTCCGATGCTTTTCCCGTGCGCCATCCTCAGTCTCTGCCTGTGAAGGGGCTTTCTAGTGTGTGGAAACCTTTCCTCCTTCACAGCTCCCTCCCACTGGTGCAGGTCCCGTCCCTATACTTTTGTCTCAGTTTTTTCTTTTTCCTTTTGCCCTACCCAGGTACGTGGGGGGGGGGGGTTCTTGCCTTTTAGGAGGTCTGAGGTCTTCTGCCAGCGTTCAGTAGGTGTTCTGTAGGAGTTGTTCCACGTGTAGATGTATTTCTGGTGTATCTATGGGGAGGAAGGTGATCTCCACGTCTTACTCTTCCGCCATCTTCCCGGAAGCCTCTTTGACTATTTTTTAATCTGTATTGTATTTCCTCTCTGATCTTTATTTCTTTCTTTCTCCTGACTTTAGGTTTTGATTGTTATTTTTCTAATTATTTGAGGTGGTAGGTTAGGTTGCTTAATATTTTTTTGTTTTTTTTTTGTTGTTGTTGTTGAGAAAGGCCTGTATCTCTATGAACTTCTAAGGACTGCTTTTGCTACATACCATAGATTTTGTATGGTTGTTTTGCTGCATTCCATAGATTTTGTGTGGTTATTTGTTCAGTGTCATTTGTCTCAAGGTATTTTTAAATTTCTTCTTTGATTTCATTGTTGGCCCGTTGGTTTTTTAGTAGCATATTTTATAGTCTCTGTAATCATTTTTTCTCATTTCTCTTTCTGTGGTTATTTTCCTAGTGTCATGTCATTGTGGTCTGAAAAGGTGCTTGAAGTAATTTCTATCCTCCAAAATTTGAGACTTGTTTTGTGCCCTAGTATGCAGTCTATCCTATAGAATGTTCCACGTGCACTTAAAGAATGTGTATTTGGGGTTTTTTGGATGTAATGTCCTGAAAATATCAATTAAATCTAACTGTTCTGTTGTGTCATTTAGGATCTCTGTTTCCTTACTGATTTTTTTTTCTGTCCAGAAGATCTATCATTGATGTGATTAGTGTTAAAGTCTCCTACTATTATTGTATTCCTGTCAATTTCTCCTTTTATGTCTGTTAGTACTTGTTTTATGTATTTAGGTGCTCCTATATTTGGTGCATAACGTTAACAAGTGTAATATCTTCTTGTATTGTGTAATATGCTCTTGTATTAATCCTTCTATCATTATATAGTGTCCTTTTTTTGTCTTTACTCATGGCCTTCATTTTAAAGTTTATTTTGTCTGAGTATTGCTACACCCACTTTCTTTCTGTTTATATTTTCTTTCCCATCCCCTCACTTTCAATCTATGTGTGTCCTTTTTTATATGGCAAGTCTCTTGTAGGCAGCATATTGTAGGCTCTTACAGAGTGGCAGATTGGATAATAAAATCTTTTGAATTTAGTCCATTGACATTTAATGTAATTATTAATATGTATTTATTGCCATTTTAAACTTTGTTTTCCCATTGATTTTATATCGCTTTCTATTTTCTTTTTTTACTTTCGTGGTTTGATGGTTTTCTTTTGTATTGTACTTGTGTTCTTTTTGTGTTCTGTGAGTCTATTGTATGTTTTTGATTTGTGGTTATCCTGCTTTTACAAGTATGTTAACCCACTATGTATTTTTTTCGACCTGACACTAAATGGGATTTTTTTGACATTCTCTTTCTGGTATTTCATTGTTAGTGTAAAGAAATGCAACAGATTTCTGTATATTAATCTTGTATCCTGCTACCTTGCTGAGTTCACTTATTAGTCCTAATAGTTTTTATGTGGAGACTTTGAAGTTCTCTAGAGTGTCATGTCATCTGCAGATAATAACAGTTTTACCTCTTCCTTCTGATTTGGATGTCTTTTACTTTTTCTTGTCTGACTTTTGTATCTATATTAAAGATACTGGCCTGTAATCTTTTTTGTAGTGTCTTTATCTGGTTTTGGCATCAGGGTGATGGTGGCTTCATAGAATAAATTTCAGAGTGTTCCCTCCTTTCAATTCTTGAATAGATTGATAAAGATAGGTATAAGTTCTTTGTATGTTTGGAATTCCCCAGTGAAGCCACCTGGTCCTAGACTCTTGTTTGCAGGGAATATGCTTATTAGATTTGATTTCACTTCAAATGATCAGTCTGTTCAAGTTATTTGTTTCTTCTTGACTCAGCTTTTGTAGCCCGTTTCTAGAAACTTGTCCATTTCTTCTACATTGTTCAATTTGTTGCCATGTAACTGCTCAAAGTAATCTCTTATTTTGGATATTTCTGTTGCATCAATTATTTCTCCTTTAATTTCTTTTGTTTATTTGTGTCTTATTTTCTTGGTGAGCCTGGCTAGAGGTTTGTCATTTTTCTTTCTTTCTTTTTTAATCTTTTCAAGAAACGAGGTCTTGGTTTTATTGATCTGTCTTTGTTCTCTCTTTTATTTCCTCTTTGATCTTTATTTCCTTTCCTCTGCTAACATAGGGTTTTGTTTTCTTCTAGGTGGTAGGTTAGGTGTTTTGAAATTTTTCTTCTTTCTTGGGGAAGGCCGGTATGGCTGTGAACTTCCCTCTTAGAACTGCTTTTGTAGCATCCCATAGATTTGGTATGGTAGTGTTTGTTTGTTTGTTTTTTAACATCTTTATTAGAGTATAATTGCTTTACAATGGTGTGTTAGTCTCTGCTTTATAACAAAGTGAGTCAGTTATACATATACATATGTTGCCATATCTCTTCCCTCGTGCATCTCCCTCCATCCCACCCTCCCTATCCCACCCCTCTAGGTGGTCACAAAGCACCGAGCTGATCTCCCTGTGCTAGCAGCTGCTTCCCACCAGCTATCTATCTTAGGTTTCATAGTGTATATATGTCCATGCCACTCTCTCACTTTGTCACAGCTTACCCTTCCCCCTCCCCATATCCTCAAGTCCATTCTCTATTAGGTCCGTCCCCATATCCTCAAGTCCTTTCTCTAGTAGGTCTCTGTCTTTATTACCATCTTACCCCTAGGTTCTTCATGACATTTTTTTCCTTAGATTCCGTATACATGTGTTAGCATACAGTATTTGTCTTTCTCTTTCTGACTTACTTCACTCTATATGACAGACTCTAGGTCCATCCACCTCACTACAAATAACTCAATTTCATTTCTTTCTATGGCTGAGTAATATTCCATTGTATATATGTGCCACATCTTCTTTATCCATTCATCCAATGATGGACACTTAGGCTGCTTCCATCTCCTGGCTATTGTAAATAGAGCTGCAATGAACATTTTGGTACATGACTCTTTTTGACTTTTGGTTTTCTCAGGGTATATGCCCAGCAGTCGGATTGCTGGGTCATATGGTAGTTCTATTTGTAGTTTTTTAAGTAACCTCCATACTGTTCTCCATAGTGGCTGTACCAATTCACATTCCCACCAGCAGTGCAACACTGTCCACTTTTCTCCACACCCTCTCCGGCATTTATTGTTTCCAGATGTTTTCATAATGGCCATTCTGACCGGTGTGAGATGATATCTCATTGTAGTTTTGATTTGCATTTCTCTAATGATTAATGAAGTTGAGCATTCTTTCATGTGTTTGTTGGCAATCTGTATATCTTCTTTAGAGAAATGTCTATTTAGGTCTTCTGCCAATTTTTGGATTGGGTTGTTTGGTTTTTTTGCTATTGAGCTGCATGAGCTGCTTATAAATTTTGGAGATTAATCCTTTGTCAGTTGCATCATTTGCAAATATTTTATCCCGTTTGGAGGGTTGTCTTTTGGTCTTGTTTATGGTTTCCTTTGCTGTGCAAAAGCTTTGAAGTTTCATTAGGTCCCATTTGTTTATCTTTGTGTTTGTTTTGGTTTGGTTTGATTTGGGGTTTTTTTGCACTACGCGGACCTCTCACTGTTGTGGCCTCTCCCGCTGCGGAGCACAGGCTCCGGATGCACAGGCTCAGCGGCCATGGCTCACGGGCACAGCTGCTCTGCAGCATGTGGTGTCCTCCCGGACCAGGGCACAAACCCACAGCCCCTGCACCGGCAGGCAGACTCCCAACCACTGCAACACGAGGGAAGCCCTTTTTTTGTTTTTATTTCCATTTCTCTAGGAGGTGGGTCAAAAAGGATCTTGCTGTGATTTATGTCATAGAGTGTTCTGCCTATGTTTTCCTCTGAGAGTTTGATACTTTCTGGCCTTACATTTAGGTCTTTAATACATTTTGAGCTTATTTTTGTGTATGGTGTTAGGGAATGTTCTAATCTCATACTTTTACATGTACCTGTCCAGTTTTCCCAGCACCACTTATTGAAGAGGCTATCCTTTCTCCACTGTACATTCCTGCCTCCTTTATCAAAGATAAGGTGACCATATGTGCGTGGATTTATCTCTGGGCTTTCTATCCTGTTCCATTGATCTATCTTTCTGTTTTTGTGCCAGTACCATACTGTCTTGATTACTATAGCTTTGTAGTATAGTCTGAAGTCAGGGCACCTGATTCCTCCAGCTCCGTTATTCGTTCTCAAGATTGCTTTGGCTATTCAGGGTCTTTTGTGTTTCCATACAAATTGTGAAATTTTTCGTTCTAGTTCTGTGGAAAATGCCAGTGGTCGTTTGACAGGGATTGCATTGAATCTGTAGATTGCTTTGGGTAGTAGAGTCATTTTCACAATGTTGATTCTTCCAATCCAAGAACATGGTATCTTTTTCCATCTATTTGTATCATCTGTAATTTCTTTCATCAGTGTCTTATAGTTTTCTGCATAGAGGTCTTTTGTCTCCTTAGGTAGGTTTATTCCGAGATATTTTACTCTTTTTTTTTGCAGCGGTAAATGGGAGTGTTTGCTTGATTTCACTTTCAGATTTTTCATCATTAGTGTATAGGAATGCCAGAGATTTCTGTGCATTAATTTGTATCCTGCTACTTTACCAAATTCATTGATTAGCCCTAGTAGTTTTCTGGTAGCATCTTTAGGATTCTCTATGTATAGTATCATGTCATCTGCAAACAGTGACAGCTTTACTTCTTCTTTTCCAATTTGGATTCCTTTTATTTCCTTTTCTTCTCTGATTGCTGTGGCTAAAACTTCCAAAACTATGTTGAATAAGAGTGGTGAGAGTGGACAACCTTGTCTTGTTCCTGATCTTAGTGGAATGTTTTCAGTTTTTCACCATGGAGAATAATGTTGGCTGTGGGTTTGTCATATATGGCCTTTATTATGTTGAGGAAAGTTCCCTCTGTGCCTACTTTCTGCAGGGTTTTTATCATAAATGGGTATTGAATTTTGTCAAAAGTTTTCTCTGCATCTATTGAGATGATCATATGGTTTTTCTCCTTCAATTTGTTAATATGGGTTATCACGTTGATTGATTTGCGTACATTGAAGAATCCTTGCATTCCTGGAATAAACCCCACTTGATCATGGTGTATGATCCTTTTAATGTGCTGTTGGATTCTGTTTGCTAGTTTTTGTTGAGTATTTTTGCATCTATGTTCATCAGTGATATGGGCCTGTAGTTTTCTTC
>NW_020838765.1:0-9630 GCF_003676395.1 Aethalodelphis obliquidens
ATGTATGTCCTGCCCCACCTGGCTGTTTAACCTAGAAGACATGGTGTGAGGAGGGAGATTTCCGGCTAGGGGATGAGGGGGGTACGTTTGGTGAGTAAATCCACCCAGTGGCCCAGGTTCCCATCTAGCCCCCGTGTGCTGTACACACAGCCTGGCCCTCAGGGGTCTGGGGCTTAGGAAGAGAGGAAGAGGTTTTAAAGCTAATTTCAAATCTAAACTTCTAAACAGTAAATCAACAAACCCCGCTGATTTTCTCTCCCTCATGCCTCGTGTTTCTCTCTCTCACTCTCTGTTCCACACTCTTGTTTGTCATCCTTTTTCTCCTGTGTTCAGTGGAAGCCTCCATCTGCACCTCCCAGGAGCCGGCTGTGCAGGGGGCCGCATCCTGCGCTCATCCCTGCTTGTTTCTGCCCCTCGGGCTCATTCTCCCCTTTGCATCAGCTACACCCTCCTGCCCTTCCCCCAGCCCAGACTGCCCTCCTCGGTCTTTTTCTCCAATCAAGCAGCTCTCAGAGTCCCAGTAAATCCTCTTTCTCCAATGCTCACCCTGTCCCTAAATATCTCAGAAACAAAGAGACCAAAGCCCCCCTTTCCCTCTGTCCAAATTCCCGTCCCGGGATTATCCCTACCCAAAACCCTCCGCACCCAATATTCCCCACCTCCCTTGCAGAGTTGACCCCCAGATGGACAAATGGACACGCGCCCCAGCTCCAGCCCGCAGCACCCATCTCTGGGGACCCCCCAGGAGCCGGGCTGGAAGGAGGGGAGGCATCCAAATCTTACCTATGACCGTGAGCCTGGTGCCTGGGCCAAAATACTGCTCATAGGAGCACAGTGAGAAGCCCCGCACTCAAACCCCCGCAGCTCCAGGCCGCTCCCGGGTCCCAGCGCCCCGCTTCAGTGCTGCGAGGGGACCAGGTGCCCGCGGCCGCCCCGCCCCGCGCTCGCCGCCTTCCATCTCGCCCCGCCGCCGCTGCCGGGCCCGCGGACACTCACCCACCACGGTCAGCCGGCTGCCGGCCCCGAAGGGCAGGGCGGCGCCTGTAAAGCACAGCCCCGGGGCTCCCCACCGAAACCGAGGCGCGCCGCCCGAGCTCACCTAGCACCAGGAGCCGCGTGCCCGGCCCGAAAACCGGGGGAGAGTCACGGCCCCCCAGCGCCGCGCAAAAACCCGCCGCGCGTCCCGCCCCGTCCCCGGCGGCAGCGTCCCCGCTCACCTAGCACCGACAGCCGGGTGCCCGCGCCGAAGTACTGAGTTTCAGTGCTCACAGCTTCTGGGCTCAGCACAAAAAGGGGTCCCGCGGCCCTGCTGGCGTCCTGAACGCCCCTTTCCGCTCCTAACGCCCCAGGGCACCCCGCTCACCTAGCACAGTCAGCCGGGTGCCCCCGCCGAAGAACAGAGGGTCGTTGCTCACAGCCCTGAGGCCCAGGACAAAAACCGCCGCTGCGCTCTCCTGATGTCCCAAACTCAGCCCAGGTCCCCACCGACCCCGAGCACAGCCCCAAATGGAGATGGGCAGCAGCCCACCTCTCTCCAGCCCGCCCGAACGAGCGCTCAGGGACCCCAGCTGCCCTCCTTACCCAGCACAGTCAGCTTGGAACCATTGCCAAAATACAGCTCGGTGTTCACACAGCCCTGGGAACTCAGGCACAAACTTAGCCTTCCCTGAGAGCAGCCCAGGAGGGTCCAGCGTCCACTCCCCAAAAGCCAGGATTCAGGAGGTCATCCAGGCTGGGCAGCCCATCCTCCCTCCCCCCTGGAGCAACCTTCTTACTTAGCACAGTGAGCCTGGTCCCTGGCCCGAAGTGCAGCTCATTGTAGGAGCACAGTGGGAAGGGGCTACCAAGAATTCCTCCTTCTTCCGCTCCTCCCCTGGCACAGACTGGGACCACCCTCCTTCTCCCTGGCTTCTCTCTTCCCACCTCTCTTCAGAACTAGCTGGACACAGAAATCTGGGCCCTGCCTGAGGTCATCCCCAATTTGCAGACAATGAGCTTGGCTTGGGGATTTACAGTGGTTGTGAAATTGGAAGGGGTATTTGTGATGGAGATTTTGCTGGACTGGGAAGTGTTCCAGGCTAGACCCCGCCTCTTACTACTTCCGTGACCTGCAACCTCCCTGGCCTTCGTTTCTGCAACTGAAAAATGGGGTCATATCTTCCCCACAGCGTTGTTGCGAGTGCTTAACAAATTACACACCTGCAAGTACTTTGTCAAAAGGCAAGGTTTGTGAAAAGCACAGAATCATGACTCCACTTTGTGGCTTGATTCTTCGCTTTCCTGGAAGCTGAGTGTGGAGCAGGGAGGGGCAGAGGTGATCACGGAGTCCGGATCCCTGCGAGATCACATCAGGGACCTGCTCAGGAGATCTCTCCCAGCTACTCTCCCCATGCAGGAGCCCCACCCGGGCAGGTGGAGCTATTTTCTGAGGCTGGGCTTTTTGTAAAAGCCCTTCCTCTAACTGAATCATCGTGCCCCCCCGAAGTCCCCACAATGTTACACTATGAAACAAAAATGTCCTCTCCTATTGTCCCCCTCCCCTAATGACTGTGCGGAGGCAGGAAGTGCAGGTGGCAGAGCTTGGTCTGATTGAGTGGGGTGGGAAAAAACCTGAGTAATCGAAAGTGGGGAGGGCCTTGGGGAATGTTAGGGTGCTAGTGGAGGGGGAAGGGGACAGAGAGGCCCCTCCTGGAACCTACGCCACCCTGAGGACATCTCCTATGTCATCAGGGCTCCCCTCTGGGACTCACTGTGCCCACCTGCACAGACTGGCATTTATAGTGAGGCACGTGGGAGGAGCATCCCTAGAGCAGGGGATGGCAACTCAGGGCAGGAGGACACACAGCCTGGAAAGCTCTGCGATTCCCCATTGCTTCCTGAATAGGGTCCGAGCTCCTTTCCCTTCATTAGTCCACAGACACGAAATGCACATCTACTATATGCCAGGCCTCACGCTGGTTGCAAGGACAGAGTCCACTCTCAAAGCGGGAAGCCCCAACCTGCCTTTTCAGCCTTGTGACTTCCATCTTGGACCTCGCAGACCCGCTGAGCAGAAGTACCTGACCCTGTAGTTTCATATCCTGTTCATATATCCGACTATCATGACCTCTCTCCCACATGGCTAACTGAGACCGGTTCTTCCTTCGAAGAACTGCCACCGTCTCAGACTCTCCCCTGATGGTCCCCGTCAGAAACCTCTTGCTAGCCTCTGCCTGCATTGTCGGAGACAGATCACCTTGCTATTGCAAGCATCACCGTGTGTGTTAACTTTCTATTCATGAATTATCCCCCTATGAGCAGGGAAGCTTCTTGGGGACTGTGACCTGGATATCTTTGTTTTCTTGAAGGTTACTAGCAAATGTTGCAATGATATGTGCTTAACGAGTAGGTGCCTCTGCTCATGCATACATGTAGACATACGTGTTTGTGCATGTGTGTTGGTATAGGTGCAGACACCCATGTTAGAATGCACGCAGAGTTCCAGTAGTGGGAGGAGGCTGTGTGCTGCAGGCCTGTGGGGGGCGGGAACAGATGGCTGTTCCAGGCAGCCCTTAGGTGGTATCTGCTCCTGAATTGGGTCACTTTGGGCAAACTCATTGATTCATTCATTTCTTTAAAGAGAATTTATTGGGTTAGTACACTGAACCAAGGTACTGTGCCACATCGCAAGGATACTGTAATACCACACAACCTGGTCCTCAAGGAGCTGACCTTCTAGTGGGGGTGCCAGACAAGGAAAGAGGTAGTTTCCATCAACTGTGGTCAGTGGCAGGAAGGAGATGCACACAGGGTACTGTGATAGCAAAATGCAGGGAGAATTTCATCCATTTGCATGGAGTAAGGGGCAAAGATCCTCCAGAGGCGGCTACTTGCTGGGGAAGACGTCACCGCTGAATCCGCAAGGATGGGTGGGAGCGCACATGAGTCATTCCAGGTAGAGGAGTGCAAGATGGCCTGAGCGCCAGTGACTCGGGGGTTCAGGGTGACGGGAGTGAGGGTGAGTGTGGATAAAGTGGTGGAGGACAAAGGTGGGTCTTTTATGCCATCCTGCGGACTTTGGGTTACATCACCATGGTGACAATGAGACAGTAAAGAGCTTTGGAAGGATTTCTAGAAATACCAACAGGGCTGATCCTTGGTTTTAGGGAAACTGATTTTGTATCCTCTCAGGACTGATCAGGGCCATATTCACACACATTTAATTCACTAGAGTGAAATTTATATCCAGCTTCGTAACTTAAACTGGAAGGTACATCTGATAATGAGAATAGATAGTAATTTCTCTTCTTCTCACCTGGAATCACTCCTTGGTGATGGAGAAAGCTGAGTAGCGCCCTCAGGGAGACAGTGGAGAGAGCGTGGGTGACGCACATGACACCCAGCTTGGTGGCCGTGGGGACATGACCACTCACAAGTGGACACAGCTCTTCCTCAGAGCACCTTTGTCCAGGTAGGACAGAAATTTCCTATAGACAGCATCACACCTTTTTCTAGGTTGTTCCAGAGTAAGCCTCTCTCTTCACCAATCACACCCTTTCACGTGTACTTGAGTTTTGCCGGCAGTGTGGAGTAGTACCACCCACAGGCTGGGTCCCTTGACCCTCCTACCTGAGGGGCCTGCACTTTCTTGAATGCCTCTTGTTTCCACCCTGGCTGGAGTCACATGGGACTTCAGAGATGGACGGAGGAGATATCTAGGCACTCACAAGGCAGACTCAAGCCAGATCAGGCCATTTTTATTGGTTGAATCCGTTCAGGCCCGCCAGGGTCCCCCTTGGGCTAGGGAGATTTTGGTCATGAGTGTTTGGGGGGCATGCACACAGGGGTAGATACTGGGGTGCGTAGAGAGATGAGAGCAGCTCTTCTGAAGCACTGGGTAGGAATGGAAAAAGCAGAATTCACATCAGGGCCATAACAGGCTGGAAGCTCCTGGCTCCACCTCTAAGCTGGCTTCAGGAATCCTTTCTCTTGACCTGAAGAAGAGAAAGTTTGGGGGTTACCAGGAGCCAGCAGTGCTGGGGACTGAGAGGACGTAGGGTTTCCCACTGACAAGACAAATAGCAGGGTTCCCCTAACATCCATCATGTTTTCAGGTGACCCCAGTTTCTCCTTCACAGCATGGTACTTGCATTGTGATCCCAGACATAAGTGTCTTCTGAGGCATGTGGGTGACTCCCCCCTTTCCTCTCTGCCCATTCTGGTCCCGGCAGGGTCTCTGTGTTCTTGGGTGTCAGTTGCTGTGTTTCAAGTGTCACCTCCAACCAGCCGGCCCCATCCTGCCCTCGTCCTTACCATGGCCATCAGCACCAGGGCGCTGACCAGCACAGCATACAGGGTGGCCTTCCCCAGCAGGATCTCATAGAGGATGGTGGCAGACAGGACCCCTTGCTGGTAGGACGCTGTTGGCAGGAAGGGAGAGCAGGTAGGTACCTGTGAGCAGGGATCTCTGGTCTCCTTGCCCACGCACCACCCACCCTTCCATGCCCCACCAGGGTTCATGGGGTTTGCATTCTCTGGTTCCAGAGCAAAGACCATGGGAGATGGAGACAAAGGAGCAGGGGGCCACTTACCCGAGGTGAGGCCACAGTCTGAAAGAAAAAAGGGGGAGGGAAATGGATGAGAGAGTCCAGCTTCAAAAGCAGATTCAAAACTAAGCCAGCCTTCCTCAGCCCAACAGCTGGCAAGGTGCTAACTCTTGCCAACAACCACGTGAGCTTGGAAGTGGCTCCTTCCCCAGTTGAGCCTTCAGAGAAGACTCCAGCTTTGGCTGACACCCGATTGCAGCCTCCTGAGGAAGACGAGCCAGCTCAGTTATGCGCACATTCCTGACCCATCAAAACTCTACAATAACAAATGTGTGGGATTTTGAGCTGCTTCCAAAAGAACCAAGAAAAACAAAAAACTAAGCCAGACTTGTAGTCAGCACAGACTCCCAGGCTCAGGGCAGCCTCTGGTCAGAGTCCCAGCAGCGCCTTCTTTCTGTTTTGGCGATGTGGCCACAGCATCCTCGAAGGTCATGGAACATGGCAGCAGTGAAGGGGATGAGGACCCACTGCTCAGACCCTGAGCTGTGCAGGCGCGTAGGGAGGGGGACCTTTCAGCACAGCTGAGTTGGGCTGACCATCTGGGATGTGGGGGAGGAAGTAGCCCGAGGTGCCCTGTCCTCCCTCACGGTGGGCTTCCCACACCCTCCCCTTTATTCTGCATCTAGTCTCTCTGCTCTCCTCCCTGGACCTCCCCCTCTGTCTGCTCTGCCTCCCTCCCTGCCGAACCCTCCCGGAGCGGCTCACCTGCTCGGCCCCGGACCTCGGCACTGATGTTCTGGGTGACGGGTTTGGGCCTGTCCTGCTTCCACTCGTCCTCGTCCGAGACCCCGTGGAACCAGGCTTGGCAGCGGAAGAGGTTGCGAGGGTTGTACCAGAAGCTGGCGGAGACCCTCAGCCGGCTGCTCAGACAGTAGCTGGAGTCGTTGCGGCTGGGGTCCTCCTTGTGGGGCTGAGGGTCCGTGCTGACCCCTGTCTCGACCTGCTTCCCGTTCACCCACCAGCTCAGCTCCACGTGGTCGGGGTAGAAGCCCGTGGCCAGGCACACGAGCGTGGCCTTCTGGGTCCGGGAGATCTCTGCTGCTGACGGCTCGAACACAGCCACCTTGGGTGGGGTCACCTTGCTCAGGTCGTCTGGAAGGGAGAGGGGGTTGGGAGCATGGGTGCCCGGAGGGCCGGCTGTGCGTGTGAGTTGGGGGCACAGGGAAGGGGGCCACGGGGTCATCGTAAAAGGAAATTACGTGGTAGTAGGTCCTGGTTGTTTGTTTGGGGGTCACCGCCCGCTCCTCTGTGACTGTTCTCCCTCGGCCTGCCTGGCCTTTGTATTGACCCTACGACAGCCCTGTCTCCTGTGTCCCCAGCCCCTAAGGTGGCCTTACAAATGGCACTGCCCGACATTCTGCGTAATGTCTCTTCTTTCCCCTTATTTGATTTCTTATCCATCAAGAAAAGCTTACCTGTCTTTTTCTCCCCATAATATGTAGTAGTTATTTAAATAGAGCAGTGGATTGGAGGCAGAAGAACGGAATCCAAAGCTTGGAACTGACTCTGCCCACCAACATGACTTTAGACAGTCTCTCATTGTCTCTGCATCATTTTTCCTGCCTGTGAAGGGAGAATCCCAACACCGACTGTCCAGCGCGGGGGTGGAGATGAAATGATACAAGGGTTCAGAAAGCCCCTGCCCTTAGCTGGGTTACTTGTATGTGAGTCTCAGGGGTCGAGGAGTAAAGGGGATTTGGGGCTAAGGGGGTCATTTGGGGGTGGGGGGTTTTCTTCAGATGACAGTATACAGATGGCATATTGGGGGGCACCACGTGAGGACAGCCTTTTGTATTAGGGTGCGCTCATGAGAATGGGAGGTTTTCTTTCTTTCTGCTGCTTCAGCGGGTCATCCTAGCCATTCCTCTGCCTCCAGGTACCCCCGAGTTTCCTCAGCTCAGGCAGATAGCCATCCCCCTGTGTTTCAAATGCAGGCATCTTCAACCTTCTTTGTCCCTTTGATGCCACGTATTCTACTTTACCCTACCAGCAAGCTTCCTCAATAGGCATGAGATCATCAGAGCAACTTCTGCTCTCAGCTGTCTTGCTACAACTAAGCCCCTGGTGCGTGGCGTCCTCGAGGGCTCCAGGTGAAGGCGGTCCAGTTAATGCCCCTGCGGCCTTTCCATCTGGCTGGCTCACTGCTTCTCGGCCCTCCTACAATCATGTTATTCTGCTCTTTGCTTTTTATCGATTGTTTTGTTTGTTTCTGAGCAATTCTGTTAAAAGGAAGACAACTCACTCTAAAGAGATCTAGTTTAGGCTGGAAGATGGAGAAAATGTTCTTCTAACCGACTCTTCACATTTCCCTGGATGTGACCTGACTAGCGGGCTGGCTTCTTGGGTGTGTGACCTGTGCACACAGATTCATTTTTCCGAGGTACTGGATCATTAAGGGGCCAGGGCTTGGGACCCAGATTTACCTGGTTCTGAGGTCTCCTGCTTTTCTCCACCCTGGCTGATTACAGAAACCCAGCTTTCCTCTGGGAACAAACACTTCAGCTGATCCTCATTGGCTCCATCTTAATTCGCCTAACTGCAAGCACCCTTGCTGTTGTCAAATCATCCAGGTAAATATACTGGTATTGAGGGTTTCTTCCCCTCTGGAAGCTCAATACTCCCACAGCAGGTGACCTTTAAGGTCCTTTTCCAGCACAAAGAGCCTAAGATCCTCCAGGGAATGTTCCTCAGCTCACAAGCAAAGTATCTGCATTTTCATGTATGTCCTGCCCCACCTGGCTGTTTAACCTAGAAGACATGGTGTGAGGAGGGAGATTTCCGGCTAGGGGATGAGGGGGGTACGTTTGGTGAGTAAATCCACCCAGTGGCCCAGGTTCCCATCTAGCCCCCGTGTGCTGTACACACAGCCTGGCCCTCAGGGGTCTGGGGCTTAGGAAGAGAGGAAGAGGTTTTAAAGCTAATTTCAAATCTAAACTTCTAAACAGTAAATCAACAAACCCCGCTGATTTTCTCTCCCTCATGCCTCGTGTTTCTCTCTCTCACTCTCTGTTCCACACTCTTGTTTGTCATCCTTTTTCTCCTGTGTTCAGTGGAAGCCTCCATCTGCACCTCCCAGGAGCCGGCTGTGCAGGGGGCCGCATCCTGCGCTCATCCCTGCTTGTTTCTGCCCCTCGGGCTCATTCTCCCCTTTGCATCAGCTACACCCTCCTGCCCTTCCCCCAGCCCAGACTGCCCTCCTCGGTCTTTTTCTCCAATCAAGCAGCTCTCAGAGTCCCAGTAAATCCTCTTTCTCCAATGCTCACCCTGTCCCTAAATATCTCAGAAACAAAGAGACCAAAGCCCCCCTTTCCCTCTGTCCAAATTCCCGTCCCGGGATTATCCCTACCCAAAACCCTCCGCACCCAATATTCCCCACCTCCCTTGCAGAGTTGACCCCCAGATGGACAAATGGACACGCGCCCCAGCTCCAGCCCGCAGCACCCATCTCTGGGGACCCCCCAGGAGCCGGGCTGGAAGGAGGGGAGGCATCCAAATCTTACCTATGACCGTGAGCCTGGTGCCTGGGCCAAAATACTGCTCATAGGAGCACAGTGAGAAGCCCCGCACTCAAACCCCCGCAGCTCCAGGCCGCTCCCGGGTCCCAGCGCCCCGCTTCAGTGCTGCGAGGGGACCAGGTGCCCGCGGCCGCCCCGCCCCGCGCTCGCCGCCTTCCATCTCGCCCCGCCGCCGCTGCCGGGCCCGCGGACACTCACCCACCACGGTCAGCCGGCTGCCGGCCCCGAAGGGCAGGGCGGCGCCTGTAAAGCACAGCCCCGGGGCTCCCCACCGAAACCGAGGCGCGCCGCCCGAGCTCACCTAGCACCAGGAGCCGCGTGCCCGGCCCGAAAACCGGGGGAGAGTCACGGCCCCCCAGCGCCGCGCAAAAACCCGCCGCGCGTCCCGCCCCGTCCCCGGCGGCAGCGTCCCCGCTCACCTAGCACCGACAGCCGGGTGCCCGCGCCGAAGTACTGAGTTTCAGTGCTCACAGCTTCTGGGCTCAGCACAAAAAGGGGTCCCGCGGCCCTGCTGGCGTCCTGAACGCCCC
>NW_020838766.1:0-9629 GCF_003676395.1 Aethalodelphis obliquidens
GCTTCCTTACTATATTAAATGTAATTAGAGATTTAGGAGCTGCACCACTCAGGCACAAATCCTTTAAAAATTATGTATTTAAATAAATATATGTTTATATATTTTATATTGGCTAAGCTAACCCTCCCATTTCAAAAACAGTATTGTCACCTCAGCTCGCATTGCTCTATTGTGATCAGTGGCACTGAGCAGCTTTATATTCAAGGCTCACGAGTTTCAATTACTTCAGGAGACAATGTGGTAACTGAAGATAGAAAGTCTCACTTCAGAGTGGCTGGCATTCACTAAGAATTTCATTCCATGGGGGATAGTCCAGAGGAATCTTACCAATATACTTTCCTTCTCCAAAATATGGGGTGCACATATAGTCAGTGTGTGTGCTTGTGTGTCTGTGTGTGTTTAGTGACTAAATATTAAAAAGTGGAGGCATTGTACATTTAGACACTCTCTGCTGTGATCATAGAGCATCTTATACAAATATCTATCAGAGCACTTAACTGACTGAGTTGTTACTCCCTATGTATCTACTCATTTTCTAGATCTTAAGCTTTTAGAGCATTTTTGAAGTAGTAGTATTAGTAATAATAAGAACAACAACTTATTGAGAATGGATCATGTGCCAGATACTACCCCATCTATACCTATTCATATATTTTGTCCTTACAACTGACCCTTTGATGTAGATACTATAAGATCCCAGCCATTGAGGAAACTATGAGGATAGTGGTAATTCTAATGGACAGAAACTGGGATGGGCATAGAGGAGTATGCCTATGGGAGATTGATTACCCTCCAGTTAAAAACACTCAGACCTAATTAGCTGTATATATAAGCCAAGGACTCAGGTGGCCAGGTCTAGAGCCGAGGTGTAAATAAAGAAGTAGCGTGTATATCTGAAAGAGTATGATCATGTGGGTCAGGCAAATCTGGTTTTAAGTTTTCTTTTGAAGGCTAGGAATAAAACCAATGTGTAAAAGTGGCAAATATTAGAAGCAACTTGTAGAATTGTTGCAAGAATTAGGATATGTGCCATTACTAGTTGATGCTAATTATTAGCGGAATAAGAATTTTTTAAAGTTTCTAGGAATGAAGGTATAAGGGAACATGAGGCCAAGGACTCAGTTGTGTTATGGGGCTCTCCATGTGTGGAATAGTAGGAAGAAGAAGAGATGCCGATGGGGACAAAAGAGTATAGAGGCAGAAAGAAAAGCAGAACAGGAATTTGTTCTGGGAATCTAATTCTTTGGTCAGGATTATCAAGATTGAGGAATATGCAAACCAAGGTCATTGTGAAGAATGAAGTCACCTCTGAGAGGGAGGACCATTCTGATATAATTGGGACCACAAATACAAACTCAGAAATATTATTCTGATTTTTCCACAGACCCAATAAAATAAAGACCAGGATTCCTAGGAACCAGGGCTCAGCAAAGTTAACTGAAATATGAAGTTACATAAGGAGTAAATGGCAAAGAGAGAGCTCGGGCCTAGGTTTGTCTGGATTCACGTCCATAAGAATGGGGACTTCCAAAGCAAAAACCCACTAGTGAGAGATGTGAAAATGATGATTTTTTTCCCCCTTTTCTTTAGAAGTCATGCCCAGCCATTGAGGCCAGCAGCTATTATGGAACTAACATTTTGGTAAACCCCTAGTTAGATTCTTCTGCATCTTTAAAAAGCCATAGATTAAACAAGGAAGAGATGCTATAGATCAGTAAATTTACACGTTTTATAATTCCTGGGTCCTGCTCAGCTGCAGTGTTCAGTGAATGCAAGTGCAGTAAATACTTGGTCACAGATCCCATTTACATAACTATAGCCTGACAATGCAGGGAGTAAGAAAGTATCATTTTCTGTATCCTTTAGAATTACATGGAAATCAACAAGATCTTTGTTTCTTTTTTTTATAAATTTGTTTATATATTTATTTATTTATTTTATTTTTGGCTACATTGGGTCTTCATTGCTGTGCGTGGACTCTCTCTAGTTGCATTGAACTGGGGCTTCTCTTGTTGCAGAGCATGGGCTGAAGGCACGTGGGCTTTGGTAGTTGTAGCATGTGGGCTCAGTAGTTGTGGCTCGTGGGTTCTAGAGCACAGGCTCAGTAGTTGTGGCGCACAGGCTTAGTTGCTTCACGGCATGTGGGATCTTCCCAGATGAGGGCTTGAACCCGTGTCCCCTGCATTGGCAGGCAGACTCCTAACCACTGCACCACGAGTGAAGTCCCAGCAAGCTTTTCTTTTTTCCTCAACAGTGGTTATGTAAAACAAATATTTGTGATAATTTTAAAAAGCTTGTTTCAGTGCAAATATAAAGCAATTTATAAAACAAAGGAGACAAATAGCTAAATTAAGACAGTTGAATGATTATTACAATGTACACACACATGAGCTCAAAAAGTGTGGTTAAATTGCACACTGAAATCACAATAAAAGATAATTTTATTGCCAAATAATTAAATCTCTTTTTAAGTGTACTTTTTTTTCTATACAAGCAAATTTAAAATCTTAGTAAATCTTTTTTTTCCTCAGAAAAATATTTGCTAGATTAAGTCTTTATCCTCAGCATGCAGAGTTTTCATAATTGTTCGGCTATTTTTGTTTATAAAAATGTCCAGTAGAGGCCATGCCTAATTTTGCAGATCTATCATTTATATGCTGTGGGCAGGCAGGTAAAAGAGTGAAGTCATGAACTTCTGCCGCTTACTGAGTAAGAGTCATAGTTAACATTTACTGAGCATGTACTAAGTGTCAGGGACTCTGTGAATGCTTTAAGTGGATTGTCTACTTCAGTTAACTCAATGAATTAAATATGAGAGAACTGAAATGTAGAGAGACTAATCTAATTTCCCAGAATCAAATAATAAGGAAGTGGGTAGGCTGAGATTCAAAGCAGCTATAGAGTCTGTACTCCTAATCAAGGGGTTACATTCTTCATTTTCTTATCAAATTGAAGACAAATTGTCGGTCCAGGCCTTCACACCCACTGGTTTGCTAGACTAATGTAAACTTAACATTGAAAAAAATCTGGTAGCTCTTAAATGGACATCTATGACATTTCTCCCTGATATATTTGGTTTTTCTAACAGTGGAAGATATTTGTTAACGAACTTATATTGTCAGTAACTGACAGCTTTGTAACAAGATGGTTTATTATTATTAACCATCATGGCAACAACAACAACATTAAAGAACAAGGTAGTAACACCTAATATGTACTGAGTATTTACAATATGCCAAGAGTGATATTTAAAGAACATCTGTGGTTTCTGCGTTTTCTTTGGGCATTTGCTACTCCAACCAGTCCATATTTAAAATGCCGGGAGGAGCTTCAAGTGGCGGAAGAGTAAGACACAGAGATCACGTGATCTTCCTCCCCACAAATACATCAGAAATACATCTACATGTGGAACAACTCCTACAGAACACCTACTGAGCACTGGCAGAAGACCTCAGACTGTGACCAGTCTGGCATAGAACCTTCTTTTCTTCCTCCTCAACGTCTTCCATTCCATGTCCTCTAACCCACTGAGCAAACGTGGAGCTCTGTGGCTCCTGATGTCACCTCTAGAGGTGGTCAAACAATTCCATTTCGAAAAGTCATTTCCAGAAGACATTTCTTTTCTACGGTTTTTTTAAAGAAACAAATGGGCATTTACAAGACATGTGACTTTAACTATCATACGTCGGCAACCTCTTCACATCTAGAAGGCCTATATGTAGCGAAAAGTTTTCGAAAGGTTGGGGGCAAAGTTGAGAGCAGCTTTTTCATATTATATACACAGGCCTTCTATAAACGGCCAGTAAATCTTCCCAAAGGGTGGCGGGCACTTCCTATTGGCCACATGTGGTACGTGATTCTACCATTTATATCTTCCAACATCTAGGTCTTGGTAGAACGAAGACCAACCGCCGGATGACCCGCTAACGTTCCACCCGTCGTCAACCGTGGCTCCGCTCACCTTCCGGGCCCGTTAAGGCCTTTGTCTGTCGTTGTCCGGACGAGGTGAGGTCTTGTCCAGCTAGGACAGAGAGGTCACCTCAGGTCCCAGATCGCGCGGGCTCCAAGGCCTAAGGGTGGCTGAGCTGGCGTACACGTAGACCCCCCTTCCCGGGCCCTCGAGGCTCTAACGTTCCTCCGCAGCGTTCCAGTGGCCGCCATTCTTCTCGCCCTGCCATGCCCGACGCCCAGAAGCGCCACGTTCTTGGTGGCCTGCCGGAGGCTTCGCCTAACTCCTGCAGCGTGAGGTCAAGAGACCCGGCGGTAGGTGGGATCTGGGCTCCGAGGGGCCGCCTCCATTAGGTCGCGGAGGTGGGAGTGGGGGAGCAGTTCGTTGCTGCTTCCGGGCTCCGGCACTGCCAGTGGGCAGCTGCGGCGAGGGCTCTGGGGCTCGGCAAGACACAGCCTGAGCCTGTCCCGGGGGCTCCCCAGTTCACCTGCCGACCGGAGGCCGGAGGGCCTGGAGGGCCCCGGGCTAGAAGGCCGCGATCCCCTTCTCACCGCATTCTCTGCCAGAACTGTGGCACAACTTTTTTGAGGGCAATTAAAATTTTATATCTAAATAGTCTTCACCCCAACAATCCCATTTCTAGATAACTATTCTATAGAAATTAATGACCAGGCTCACAAAAATGCATGTACAAGGATACTCATTGCAGCAATGCAAGTAACAAGAAAACTGGACATAATCTAAACATCCTTCAATAGGGTCATTATTAAACTGTGATACATTCATACTATGGAATATTATGCAGGAGTTTAAATGAACGGGGTAAAGCTCTATGTACTGGGAAGGAAGGAAATCTAAGACATAGCATGAAATGAAGGGATCAAGTTGCAAGGATGTTACTTATGTAAAAAGAAGATAGGAAAAAGTACACAAACCTATTTGGCTATCTGTAAATATGTATGTACTCAAACGTATGGAAAAGAATCTGGAAGGATTAATACTAAACTAAAAGTAGTGGGTGGGGGATTAGAGCACAAGGAGGGTTTTCACTATACCTGTAATTTCATTGTTATATATTGAGAATACAATCATGTATTACTTGTATAATAGAAAATAAGTTTAAATTGTCTCTTAACTGGTTTTAAAGAGGTCCTGCCAAACTTGATTTTTAAAATAAACACAGAATTTCAATCATTAGCTTGCTTTGGGATATGGAAGGGGAAATACCTTTTCTCACAGGTATTGACCTCAAAATTCTGAACCAAGAAGGATCTTATAATGCAGTTAGCTTTTTTTTTTTTTAACATCTTTATTGGAGTATAATTGCTTTACAATGGCGTGTCAGTTTCTGCTTTATAACAAAGTGAATTAGTTATACATATACATATGTTCCCATATCTTTTCCCTCTTGCGTCTCCCTCTCTCCCACCTTCCCTATCCCACCCCTCTAGGTGGTCACAAACCACCGAGCTGATCTCCCTGTGCTACGTGGCTGCTTCCCACTAGCTATCTATTTTACGTTTGGTAGTGTATATATGTTCATGCCACTCTGTCACTTTGTCACAGTTTACCCTTCCCCCTCCCCATATCCTCAAGTCCATTCTCTAGTAGGTCTGTGCCTTTATTCCCATCTTACCCCTAGGTTCTTCATGACTTTTTTTTTTCTTGGATTCCATATATATGTGTTAGCATACAGTATTTCTTTTTCTCTTTCTGACTTACTTCACTCTGTATGACAGACTCTAGGTCCATCCACCTCACTACAAATAACTCAATTTCGTTTCTTTTTATGGCTGAGTAATATTCCATTGTATATATTTGCCACATCTTCTTTATCCGTTCATCTGTCAATGGACACTTAGATTGCTTCCATGTCTTGGCTATTGTAAATAGAGCTGCAATGAATATATTGGTACATGACTCTTTTTGAATTACGGTTTGCTCAGGTTATGTGCCCAGTAGTGGGATTGCTGGGTTGTATCGTAGTTCTATTTGTAGTTTTTTATTTTTTGCGGTACGCGGCCCTCTCACTGTTGTGGCCTCTCCCGTTGCGGAGCAAAGGCTCCGGAGGCACAGGCTCAGCGGCCATGGCTCATGGGCCTAGCCGCTCCGTGGCATGTGGGATTTTCCCAGACCGGGGCACGAACCCGTGTCCCCTGCATCGGCAGGCAGACTCTCAACCACTGCACCACCAGTGAAGCCTCCCTATCTGTAGTTTGTGAAGGAACCTCCATACTGTTCTCCATAGTGGCTGTATCAACTTACATCCCCACCAACAATGCAAGAGTGTTCCCTTTTCTCCACACCCTCTCCAGCATTTATTGTTTCTAGATTTTTTGATGATGGCCATTCTGACCGGTGTGAGATGATATCTCATTGTACTTTTGATTTGCATTTCTCTAATGATTAATGATGTTGAGCATTCTTTCATGTGTTTGTTGGCAATCTGTATATCTTCTTTGGAGAAGTGTCTCTTTAGGTCTTCTGCCCATTTTTGGATTGGGTTGTTTGTTTTTTTGTTATTGAGCTGCATGAACTGCTTGTAAATTTTGGAGATTCATCCTTTGTCAGTTGCTCCATTTGCAAATATTTTCTGCCATTCTGAGGGTTGTCTTTTGGTCTTGTTGATGGTTTCCTTTGCTGTGCAAAAGCTTTTAAGTTTCATGAGGTCCCATTTGTTTATTTTTGTTTTTATTTCCATTTTTCTAGGAGGTGGTTCAAAAAAGATCTTGCTGTGATTTATGTCATAGAGTGTTCTGCCTACACATTGAAGTATAAAAACCATGTGATCATCTCAATAGATGCAGAGAAAGCTTTCAACAAAATTCAACACCCATTTATGATAAAAACCCTGCAGAAAGTAGGCATAGAGGGAACTATCCTCAACATAATAAAGGCCATATATGACAAACCCACAGCCAACATTGTCCTCAATGGTGAAAAACTGAAACCATTTCCTCTAAGATAAGGAACAAGACAAGGTTGCCTACTCTCACCACTATTACATGCTAGAGTTACAGGCCCAAGAATGAAACAGCCCAAGTATCCCAGTTCTCAGGGGATTTACAAATATATGGAAATAAGTATGTAAGTATAATAAATAGACAGATATAATTTCAAGCATTGCTAAGTACTTTGGAGAGAAAGAAAGCAGGGAAAGGAGAGTAAATCAGTCCCAGAAAGGCCTATTGTTTGCATTATATATATAGTTAAATCAATAAAACAAACAAACAAACCCTGAGCCCTCTCAATTTCCTAGAAGTTACAGAGGTTGAGAGAAGGATAATTGTCAATAATACAGAATCAAGAATGAATGTGAAATTCAGAAGATTGCCTTAGACCAGAACCCTGGTCAGAAGTTAGACATGGATCATTCTTAAATGTTCATTCACACCTGGTTTTGATATTTTCATGGTGTGAGAAAGTTTTAGATCTGGCTTTAACTCTGATTCCCCATATTTTTAAAATTTTTTCTTCAGTCAAAATGGATATTTGGAGTTCTACAGATTAATGTATTTTATTTCAGTTATTCAGTTATTGCTTATTTGAAGCTCCTTTTTGGGTAATTTTCTGGTGACTGACTCATTCTCAGTCTAAACTTTACTTCTAGGCTGAACTTGCCGTTGTTATTTTTAACATTTCTACTATCCTGTCATCCAAACAACTTCACAGAAAGAAACCCTAGTAATTTGAAATACATACTGTTTGGTTACGCCCTGTCCTACCATGATATTCAAACTCCAGCCAGTCTGATATGGGCATCAGCCAATCAGAGAAGACAGTGCCATATAGAGTTGAGGATCAGCCCCATCTCTTTGCTGTACTTACTGAATCCTTGTCAACGTTCAAAGTTATAATTAGTATATATGAGTTCCACTTTTGTGTAGCTTTTTTCATATACCATCATTTCCTGTGACGTTTGTATATCATTTATGGTATATACATACAGTTTTGTTATGCCATATGGGGAGGTAGAGTTTTTTCCTACCTTGGAAGGTATGAAAAGGGTTAGCATACATGTCGTTGGACATATTGATTTGTTTTTTTTCTTTTTGGATCATTTGCATGGAAATATGAAACCAGTACTTAGAGGTGAGAAAACAATCTTAGCACCATCTGTTGACCATTCCCCCTAACATGTATTCTGACAATCACTGCGATTCCTTCTAAAATGGTGAATTTCAAATTGAGGTCAGGGTCTTTGAAGCATGCTCAGGGCTCCAAGAGTTCTTTGTGGGAATTGAAGTCTTTTGTGTTTTTGTTTTAGTGATCTTATACAAATATGTGTGACTATATTCTGTATAATATGAACCACCTTAATAACTGAGTTGCAGAGTTTCCAGGTAGTAATATTTTAATTCTCATAAGCTATGAGTAAAGAATTAATTTATGAGCTGGAAATAAGCTATGAGATGGAACTAATATAAATATGTGACCAAGAGACACTGTGAGTGAAAAGCAGAACGTTTAAATGCAGAACTCAGTGGAAATAGCTTCACAAGGCAACATAGCCTGTGCTCAGATCCCCAAGGCTTCTGAAGGATGTACCACTGTTAATATTACCTGCAAGGAAGGGGATACTTCCAGGCAAGAGAAACCTACCTTTGACATCTTATAGAGTTTCTTCTGTACTGGCTCTCTCTAACACTCCCTCACTCCACTCCTGGGTCACTGGCTATGTGCCTTCCTGCTTATCAGATTTAAGAAACTGGTGCAAAACACCACCCCCTCCTCCCTGCACTATGTTCCTAGTCTTTATTGTAAGACCAGTTGAAGCAAAGGGGTTAACATTCCTTGGGCAGACCCAGGTGTCAGGCTTGACTGTGAATCGTTTCTGGTCCCTTCATTCTGCATTCTGGAGAAGTATTTGGCTGCATCTCTCAGTTTCCTAATTTATTCTTTAACTGTCATTTCTGCTGCTCATATACTGAGTTTTTTAAATTATTGCTAACACTTTTCATTCGTATATTCTTGATTAATGGATGCACTATCTGCCTACATCTGTCTGAGGGTAATAATTGTGCTATCCTAAGATCCTCTTGTGCTTTGTTAACTCTGATTCATTGGCTATAAGCTCTTATGTTTGTTTTTGTTTTCTGTCCTTAATGGAGTTGGCTTTATCACATTGTTTGGTCATTCCTGAGTGTAATTCATCTTTGTAGTTGAGATTCTACTGCGTTTGTTTCCCAGCTTTAGGGGACAAGTGAAATGAGCTGTTGGGGCTTATTACTCCCAATGGGTTCCCCCGAGAATAAGGCAGAGGTGGGAGGTGCCTTCTTGTGGCTAGTCAGGGAGTGCATACCTTTCTTTCAGGGTTCTGGGACCTTGCCCCCTTTCTAACACCAATTGCTCCTGCCTAGAGGAAGACACCTTTTGCTGTCTTGATCAAGGAGGGAAGATGTGGGGTTGATGTGTGCTGTCGGCTGCTCCTACCGGACTATTCCAACTGATCACCCTGTAGGCAGCTCCGGGACGTTTCTGGTAGGGGAGGTGCTCCCACACATTGAGCTAAGGTTGTGATTTTTAAGTTATATCTTTTCTATCATTCTTAAGGATTTCGGTGGAAGTTGAAGGGGTGGAGACTTGACATGTTTCAATCTGCCAACTTGAAATAGCACAACTTCTTAGGAAACAATTTTGTATCCCTATTACATCCTAGACAAACTCAGGCAAATATGTA
>NW_020838767.1:0-9538 GCF_003676395.1 Aethalodelphis obliquidens
CTCCCTCCCACCCTCCCTATCCCACCCCTCTAGGTGGTCACAAAGCACCGAGCTGATCTCCCTGTGCTATGCGGCTGCTTCCCACTAGCTATCCATTTTACGCTTGGTAGTGTATATATGTCCATGCCACTCTCTCACTTTTTCACAGCTTAACTTTCCCCCTCCCCATATCCTCAAGTCCATTCTCTAGTAGGTCTGTGTCTTTATTCCTGTCTTACCCCTAGGTTCTTCATCATATTTTTTTTTCTTAAGTTCCATATATATATGTCAGCATACGGTATTTGTCTTTCTCCTTCTGACTTACTTCACTCTGTATGACAGACTCTAGGTCCATCCAGCTCATTACAGATCGCTCAGTTTCATTTTTTTTATGGCTGAGTAATTTTCCACTATATATATGTGCCACATCTTCTTTATCCATACATCCGATGATGGACACTTAGGTTGTTTCCATCTCCTGGCTATTGTAAACAGAGCTGCAATGAGCATTTTGGTACATGACTCTTTTTGAATTATGGTTTTCTCAGGGTATATGCCCAGTAGTGGGATTGCTGGGTCATATGGTAGTTCTATTTGTAGTTTTTTAAGGAACCTCCATACTGTTCTCCATAGTGGCTGTACCAATTCACATTCCCACCGGCAGTGCAAGAGTGTTCCCTTTTCTCCACACCCTCTCCAGCATTTATTGTTTCTAGATTTTTTGGTGATGGCCATTCTGACTGGTATGAGATGGTACCTCATTGTAGTTTTGATTTGCATGTCTCTAATGATTAATGATGTTGTGCATTCTTTAATGTGTTTGTTGGCAGTCTGTATATCTTCTTTGGAGAAATGTCTATTTAGGTCTTCTGCCCAATTTTGGATTGGGTTGTTTGTTTGTTTTTTGTTACTAAGCTGCATGAGCTGCTGGTAAATTTTGGAGATTAATCCTTTGTCAGTTGCTTCATTTGCAAATATTTTCTCCCATTCAGAGGGTTGTCTTTTGGTCCCGTTTATAGTTTCCTTTGCTGTGCAAAAGTTTTGAAGTTTCATTAGGTCCCATTTGTTTATTTTTGTTTTTATTTCCATTTCTCTAGGAGGTGGGTCAAAAAGGATCTTGCTGTGATTTATGTCATAGAGTGTTCTGCCTATGTTTTCCTCTAAGAGTTTGATAGTTTCTGGCCTTACATTTAGGTCTTTCATCCATTTTGAGCTTATTTTTGCATATGGTGATAGGGAGTGATGTTATCTCATACTTTTATATGTACCTGTCCAGTTTTCCTAGCACCACTTATTGAAGAGGCTGTCCTTTCTCCAAAGTACATTCCTGCCTCCTTTATCAAAGATAAGGTGACCATATGTGCATGGGTTTATCTCTGGGCTTTCTATCCTGTTCCATTGATCTATCTTTCCGGTTTTGTGCCAGTACCATACTGTCTTGATTACTGTAGCTTTGTAGTATAGTCTGAAGTCAGGGAGCCTGATTCCTCCAGCTCCGTTTTCGTTCTCAAGATTGCTTTGGCTATTCAGGGTCTTTTGTGTTTCCATACAAGTTGTGAAATTTTTTGTTCTAGTTCTGTGAAAAATGCCGGTGGTAGTTTGATAGGGATTGCATTGAATCTATAGATTGCTTTGGGTAGTAGAGTCATTTTCACAATGTTGATTCTTCCAATCCAAGAACATGGTATATCTCTCCATCTCTTTGTATTATCCTTAATTTCTTTCATCAGTGTCTTATAATTTTCTGCATACAGGTCTTTTTTCTCCTTAGGTAGGTTTATTCCTAGATATTTTATTCTTTTCGTTGCAATGGTAAATGGGAGTGTTTTCTTGATTTTACTTTCAGATGTTTTCATCATTAGTGTGTAGGAAAGCCAGAGACTTCTGTGCATTAATTTTGTGTCCTGCTGCTTTACCAAATTCATTGATTAGCTCTAGTAGTTTTCTGGTAGCATCTTTAGGATTCTCTATGTATAGTATCATGTCATTTACAAACAGTGACAGCTTTACTTCTTTTCCGATTTGGATTCCTTTTATTTCTTTTTCTTCTCTGATTGCTGTGGCTAAAACTTCCAAAACTATGTTGAGTAAGAGTGGTGAGAGTGGGCAACCTTGTCTTGTTCCTGATCTGAGTGGAAGTGCTTTCAGTTTTTCATCATTGAGGAAGACGTTGGCTGTGGGTTTGTCATATATGGCCTTTATTATGTTGAGGAAAGTTCCCTCTATGCCTACTCTCTGGAGGGTTTTAATCATAAATGGGTGTTGAATTTTGTCAAAAGCTTTCTCTGCATCTATTGAGATGATCATATGGTTTTTCTCCTTCAATTTGTTAATATGGTTTATCACATTGATAGATTCGCGTATATTGAAGAATCCTTGCATTCCTGGAATAAACCCCACTTGATCATGGTGTAGGATCCTTTTAATGTGCTGTTGGATTCTGTTTGCTAGTGTTTTGTTGAGGATTTTTGCATCTATGTTCATCAGTGATATTGGCCTGTCGTTTTCTCTCTTTGTGACATCCTTTTCTGGTTTTGGTATTGGGGTTATTGTGGCCTCGTAGAATGAATTTGGGAGTGTTCCTCCCTCTGCTATATTTTGGAAGAGTTTGAGAAGGATAGGTGTTAGCTCTTTTCTAAATGTTTGATAGAATTCGCCTGTGAAGCCATCTGGTCCCTGGCTTTTGTTTCTTAGAAGATTTTTAATCACAGTTTCAATTTCAGTGCTTGTGATTGGTCTGTTCATATTTTCTATTTCTTCCTGATTCAGTCTTGGCAGTTGTGCATTTCTAAGAATTTGTCCATTTCTTCCAGGTTGTCCATTTTATTGGCATAGAGTTGCTTGTAGTAATCTCTCATGATCTTTTTTATTTCTGCAGTGTCAGTTGTTACTTCTCCTTTTTCATTTCTAATTCTATTGATTTGAGTCTTCTCCCTCATTTTCTTGATGATTCTCACTAATTGTTTATCAATTTTGTTTATCTTCTCAAAGAACCAGCTTTTAGTTTTATTGATCTTTGCTATCATTTCCTTCATTTCTTTTTCATTTATTTCTGATCTGATCTTTATGATTTCTTTCCTTCTGCTAACTTTGGGGGTTTTTTTTATTCTTTTTTCTCTAATTGCTTTAGTTGCAAGGTTAGGTTGTTTATTTGAGATGTTTCCTGTTTCTTGAGGTAGGATTGTATTGCTATAAACTTCTCCCTTAGAACTGCTTTTGCTGCATCCCATAGATTTTGGGTCATCGTGTCTCCACTGTCATTTGTTTCTAGGTATTTTTTGATTTCCTCTTTGATATCTTCAGTGATCAGTTAGCTATTAAGTAGTGTATTATTTAGCCTCCGTGTGTTTGTATTTTTTTGCAGATCTTTTCCTGTAATTGATATCTAGTCTCATAGCTTTGTGGTCAGAAAAGATACTTGATACAATTTCAGTTTTCTTAAATTTACCGAGGCTTCATTTGTGACCGAAGATATGATCTATCCTGGAGAATGTTCCATGAGCACTTGAGAAAAATGTGTATTCTGTTGTTTTAGGATGGAATGTCCTATAAATATCAGTTAAGTCCATCTTGTTTAATGTATCATTTAAAGCTTGTGTTTCCTTATTTATTTTCATTTTGGATGATCTGTTCATTGGTGAAAGTGGGGTGTTAAAGTCCCCTACTATGAATGTGTTACTGTCGATTTCCCCTTTTATGGCTGTCAGTATTTGCCTTATGTATTGACGTGCTCCTATGTTGGGTGCATAAATATTTACAATTGTTATATCTTCTTCTTGGATCGATCCCTTCATCATTATGTAGTGTCCTTCTTTGTCTCTTCTAATAGTCTTTATTTTAGAGTCTATTTTGTCTGATATGAGAATTGCTACTCCAGCTTTCTTTTGGTTTCCATTTGCATGGAATATCTTTTTCCATCCCCTCACTTTCTGTCTGTATGTGTCTCTACGTCTGAAGTGGGTGTCTTGTAGACAACATATATATGGGTCTTGTTTTTGTATCCATTCAGCCAGTCTGTGGCTTTTGGTGGGAGCATTTAGTCCATTTACATTTAAGGTAATTATCGATATGTATGTTCCTATTCCCATTTTCTAAATTGTTTTGGGTTCGTTATTATAGGTGTTTTCCTTCTCTTGTGTTTCTTGTCTAGAGAGGATCCTTTAGCATTTGCTGTAAAGCTGGTTTGGTGGTGCTGAACTCTCTCAGCCTTTGCTTGTCTGTAAAGGTTTTAATTTCTCCATCAAATCTGAATGAGACCCTTGCTGGGTGGAGTAATCTTGGTTGTAGGTTTTTCTCCTTCATCACTTTAAATATGTTCTGCCAGTCCCTTCTGGCTTGCAGTTTCTGCTGAAAGATCAGCTGTTAACCTTATGGGGATACCCTTGTGTGTTATTTGTTGTTTTTCCCTTGCTGCTTTTAATATGTTTTCTTTGTATTTAATTTTTGACAGTTTGATTAATATGTGCCTTGGTGTGTTTCTCCTTGGATTTATCCTGTATGGGACTCTCTGTGCTTCCTGGACTTGATTAACTATTTCCTTTCCCATATTAGGGAAGTTTTCAACTATAATCTCTTCAAATATTTTCTCAGTCCCTTTCTTTTTTGTCTTCTTCTCGAACCCCTATAATTCAAATGTTGGTGTGTTTAATGTTGTCCCAGAGGTCTCTGAGACTGTCCTCAGTTCTTTTCATTCTTTTTTCTTTATTCTGCTCTGCAGTAGTTATTTCCACTATTTTATCTTCCAGGTCACTTATCCGTTCTTCTTCCTCAGTTATTCTGCTATTGATCCCATCTAGAGTATTTTTAATTTCATTTATTGTGTTGTTCATCATTGCTTGTGTCCTCTTTAGTTCTTCTCGGTCCTTGTTAAATGTTTCTTGCATTTTCTCTATTCTATTTCCAAGATTTTGGATCATCTTTACTATCATTATTCTGAATTCTTTTTCAGGTAGACTGCCTATTTCCTCTTCATTTGTTAGGTCTGGTGGGTTTTTATCTTGCTCCTTCATCTGCTGTGTGTTTTTCTGTCTTCTCATTTTACTTATCTTACTGGGTTTGGGGTCTCCTTTTTGCAGCCTGCAGTTTCGTAGTTCCTGTTGTTTTTGGTGTCTGTCTCCAGTGGCTAAAGTTGGTTCAGTGGGTTGTGTAGGTTTCCTGGTGGAGGGGACTAGTGCCTGTGTTATGGTGGATGAGGCTGGATCTTGTCTTTCTGGTGGGCAGGTCCACGTCTGGTGGTGTGTTTTGGAGTGTCTGTGGACTTATTATGATTTTAGGCAGCCTCTCTGCTTATGGGCAGTGTTGTGTTCCTGTCTTGCTAGTTATTTAGCATAGGGTGTCCAGCACTGTAGCTTGCTGGTCGTTGAGTGAAGCTGGGTGTTGGTGTTGAGGTGGAGATCTCTGGGAGATTTTAGCCATTTGATATTACATGGAGCTGGGAGGTCTTTTGTGGACCAGTGTCCTGAAGTTGGCTCTCTCACCTCAGAGGCACATCACTGACTCCTGGCTGCAGCACCAAGAGCCTTCCATCCACACAGCTCAGAATAAAAGAGAGAAAAAGTGGAAATAATGAAAGAAAGAAAGAGGACAATAGAAAATAAAATAAATTAAGGTAAACTAAAATAAAGTTATTAAAATAAAAAATAATTATTAAGAAAAAATTTTGAGAAAGTAGAAAAAACAAACAAACAAAAAGGACAGGTTGAACCCTGGGACAAATGGTGAAAGCAAAGCTATACAGACAAAATCTCACACAGAAGCATACACATACACACAAAAAGAGGAAAAGGGGAAAAAATCATAAATCTTGCTCTCACAGTGTACCTCCTCAATTTGGGATGATTCGTTGTCTATTCAGGTATTCCACAGATGCAGGGTACATCAAGTTGATCGTGGAGCATTAATCCGCTGCTTCTGCGGCTGCTGGGAAAGATTTCCCTTTCTCTTCTTTGTTCACACAGCTCCCGGGGCTCAGCTTTGGATTTGGTCCGCCTCTGCATGTAGGTCGCCAGAGGGCGTCTGTTCTTCGCTCAGGACGGGGTTAAAGAGCTGCTGATTGGGGGGCTAGGTTCACTCAGGCCATGGGGGAGAGAGGGGCATGGAGTGCAGGGTTGGCCTGCGGCGGCAGAGGATGCAGTGACGCTGCACCAGCCTGAGAAGCACCGTGCGTTCTCCCGGGGAAGTTGTCCCTGGATCCCAGGACCCTGGCAGTGGCGGGCTGCACCGGCTCCCCAGAAGGGGGGGTGTGGATAGTGACCTGTGCTCGCACACAGGCTTCTTGGTGGTGGCAGCAGTAGCCTTAGCGTCTCATGCCCGTCTCTGGGGTCCGCGCTCTTAGCCGCGGCTCACACCCGTCTCTGGAGCTCCTTTAAGCAGCACTCTGAATCCCCTCTGTTACGCACCAGGAAACAAAGAGCGAAGAAAAAGTCTCTTGCTTCTTCGGTAGGTCCAGAGTTTTCCCCGGACTCCCGAGTAGCCGTGGTACACTAGTCCTCTGCAGGCTGTGTTCACGCTGCCAACCCCAGTCCTCTCCCTGCGCTCCGATCGAAGCCCGAGCCTCCGCTCCCAGCCCCGCCCGCCCAGGCTGGGGAGCAGACAAGCCTATTGGGCTGGTGAGTGCCGGTTGGCACCGATCCTCTGTGCGGGAATCTCTCCGCTTTAACTTCCGCAACCCTGTGGTTGCACTCTCCTCTGCAGCCCTGAAGCTTTCCCCCTCCACCACCCGCAGTCTCCACCCGCAAATGGGCTTCCTAGTGTGTGGAAACCTTTCCTCCTTCACAGCTGCCTCCCACTGGTGCAAGGCCCGTCCCTAGTCTTTTGCCTCTGTTTATTTATTTTTTTGTCTTACCCAGGTACGTGGGGAGTTTCTTGCCTTTTGGGAGGTCTGAGGTCTTCTGTCAGCGTTCAGTAGGTGTTCTGTATCAGTTGTTCCACGTGTAGATGTATTTCTGGTGTATCTGTGGGGAGGAGGGTGATCTCTGTGTCTTACTCTTCCAACATCTTCCCCCTATCCCAAACGTTTTAATAATAGTAATTTTTTCTGATGAATGAGCATGGAGTATTGTTTTCTATTGTGTTTTCAGTTTCTTTATCAATGCTTTAGTTTTCTGAGTATAGGTCTTTCATGTCCTTGGTTAAATTTATTGCTAAATAGTTCGTTCTTTTTGATGGAATTGTAAATGGGATTGTTTTCTTAATTTTTCTTGCTGGTGGTTCATTATTAGTGTATAGAAACAAAACTGATTTGTGTATATTGATCCATATTTTGCAACTTTACTGAATTTATTCTTTAGCATATTTTTTGAAGTAATGTGAAAAATTGCAATACTAAAATCTCACAGTTTCTACTGCATCCCAGGTAATCCACAGGACCCAAGAGATGGTAGCTACTAATATACTCTTCCCACGGTGCCTCTTCCTATCATGCGGACTCCGACAAGGGAAATAAGTATCACAACTTTGGTTGAACGTGGTCTGGGTAAGTCTTAGCCTCTATAACAAAATTTGATGTCCATCTTATCTGATTTTCTGGCATGACACTGACATGGTTGTCTAGAAAAGTAATTTACTTCCCAGTAATTTAAAATGTACTGAAAAGTTGCAATAATGGCAAAAAGTACTCACGTTTGCCACTTCATACAAAATGCTCAGTGTGTTTTGCCCAAGCAACCAGCACATAACCCCTAAATGAAGAAATCCTGATGTCCACATTATAATTTAATACTCAGCCCCACTTCAACTTTCACCTACTCTCCCAACTGTATGAAAATGTCCTTTTCCATCCTGATCCAGTTTTCTTTTTCTGGAACCATTATTGAGTTTCTCCCTCATTTGGACAACCTTGATGGATTTGAAGCAGACAAGATGAGTATGGGATCTAGGTGGCTTTTTCTGTATGACTTTTTTCACTAAGAATATTTTCAATGTTCATTTTTGTAACAAATATCAGCGCTGCACTTTTTTTCATTGTCATTAAGAATACAAAACACGACTTTAGCATTTAATTCACTTTACGTATACAGTTTCGTGGTATTAACTACCTTCATATAGTTGCACAAACAAGTTAACTAACATGTGTACCTCCTGTGTGCATGGCAGATACACAGGAAATTGAGTAACACCCTGAAACGGCCCAAGACATCACCTTAAATACCATCTTCATTTAAAAGGCAAAAAGAGGAAGGCTATAGTTGTTTGTCTACATTCATTTGATTGTACATGGTTTCCAATTGATGTTGTATAACTAGTTGTGGAGAAGTCATGGGATAGGTGGCTTCATTTCAGTTTCAATTTCCAAATTTAGTGGATTCTGCAGGCTTGATACAAGGTTTACAAACTTCATATTGGGTCAGGACATCCCATGGTGTAACTCGTATTCATGGTTTGTCCAACAATTAAAGTTCTGTGTGATACGAGTTCATCCCGGAGTAATCCAGGTTAGTTTCTCTTATACATTTGTCCCAGGATGAAAGGACAAGAGAAATAAGACATAATTTATAAAAGTGCCTTCAAACTAATTGATATTAAAGTATAGTTGACATACAATGTTGTGTTAATTTCTACTGTACAGCAAAGTGATTCATATATACAAACATATATATATATTTTTCATATTCTTTTCCATTATGGTTAAGTACAGGGTATTGAATACAGTTCCCTGTGCTGTGCGGGAAGACCTTGTCTATCCATTCAATATATAATAATTTTCATCTACTAATCCCAAACTCCCAATCCATCCCTCTCCGCTGTCTTCACCTTGACAACCACAAGTCTGTTTTCTATATTTGTGAGTGTGTTTTTATTCTATATTTGTGAGTGTGTTTTTATTCTGTAGATAGGTTCATTTGGGTCACATATAAGTGATATCATATGGTATTTATTGTTCTCGGTCTGACTGACTTCACTTTGTATGATAATCTCTAGGTCTATCCATGTAGCCGCAGATGGCATTATTTCATTCTGTTTTATGGCTGAGTAATGTTCCATTGTATATATGTACCACATCTTCAATATCCATTCATCTGTTGAGGGACATTCAGGTTGCTTCCGTGTCTTGGCTATTGTGAAGAGTGCTACTGTGAATGCTGGGGTGCACGTATCTTTTCGAATTATAGTTTTGTCTGGATGTGTGCCCAGGAGTGAGATTGCTGGTTCATATGGTAATTCTATTTTTAGGTTTTGAGGAACCTCCATACTGTTTCCCATAGCGGCTGCATCAATTTACATTCCCACCAGTAGTGTAGGAGGGTTCCCTTTTCTCCACACCCCTTCCAGCATTTATTTCTAGACATTTTAATGATGGCCATTCTGACTACTACAAGGTGATAACTCACTGTAGTTTTGATTTGCATTCTCTAATAATTAGCGATGTGGAACGTCTTTTCAGGTGCCTATTGGCTATCTGTATGTCTTTGGAGAAATGTCTATTTAGACCTTCTGCCTATTTTTTGATTTTTTTTCTTTTTTGAATTGTATGAGGTGTTTGTATATTTCAGAATTAAACCCTTGTTGGTCGTGTCATTTGCAGGTATTTTCTCCCAAACAGTGAGCACAGGTTCTGGAA